>NC_053392.1:394587465-394683873 GCF_905171765.1 Bufo bufo
GAAAGCCAGGGTTTAGGCACGTGATCGGCGTACGGGTGAGGAACCCGTCTAGGGACGTCAGGGCAGTCAGGTGCCAGCCGCAAGGTGAGTCAGGCGTCACCACCTTTCCCTCTCCCTTGGACAGGGCCTTCCCATTTCCCTCCCTTTGCGTGACGCTGGTCACTACACTTTCACTTTTTTCATATTTTGTTATGTTGTTGCCTTGTGCTAAAATAAAAATAAAAAAATCATCATTCTGCACACAATACCCCATAATAAAAAAGTGAAAAAGAGTGTTTAATCTTTGCAAAATTATTGAAAAGGAAAAACTAAAATATTGCATTGACAAAAATATTCAGATACTTTACTCAGTACTTAGTTGAAGCATCTTTGGCAGAGATTACAATATCCAGTGTTCTTGGGTATAATGTCACAACATTTGTATACCTAAATTTGAGGATTCTTTGCCATTTTTCTCTGCAGATCTACTCAAGCTCTGTCAGGTTGGATGGGGACCATTGGTGGACAGCCATTTTCAGGCTGTTATTCGATTTAGTTCAAGACATGGCTCTAGCTGAACCATTCAAGAACATACCCAGTTGTCCATAAGCCATTCCTGTGTTGTCCTAGCTGTGTGATTAGGGTCATTGTCCTGTTGAAAGGTCAACCTTTAGCCTAGTCTGAGGTTGACAGCACACAGGTTTAAGTTCTCATTAAGAATATATTTGTGGTCAAGGCTCCGGGGAAGTGTTGGGAAGAGGGTGTGCACTGGACACGGTAGGACCTAACCTTGGCTAGTGGTGTGCCTTTAGCCACGTGACGCGGGTAGCCAAAAAAGGGGGCTAACCCAGGGAGTCTGAGCTGAGTGAAGCTGGAAAAGAGGGAGGGTCGGGTGGGGCACTGTGCGATGCCGACACCAGAGGGAGGGCGTGAGCCGGCTAAATACCCTATGCCCCTCCCACAAATGCAGGCTGGAAATCCAGCCTGCTATACTTGTGGTCAAGGCTCCGGGGAAGTGTTGGGAAGAGGGTGTGCACTGGACACGGTAGGACCTAACCTTGGCTAGTGGTGTGCCTTTAGCCACGTGACGCGGGTAGCCAAAAAAGGGGGCAAAACATGAATTTTAGGCAGTTTATTATTTGTAGATTACAAAACTAGACTGGAAAAGGCTTTGGCAATCTTGACCCGTGGATGAGGGATGTAACGGGAAAAACAGGAAGATTGCCATCGTCCCATCTTCCGTATGACGTGAGCGGGGACGCCATGTTTGGAGGCTGCCGATGCGGCCCCGATCCTGAAAGAGTGTCCGGAAATGGAAGCAGCGTGGAACCCCAGACCCGAAGCTATGGAACGAATGTGCCTGATGAACTGCGCGGATGTCAATGACAGCACGGGAAAAGGCAGTAGGGGGCTATCGGGAGTTCTGTCATGGAGAGTGGAGAGCAGCTGATTGAACACGGACACTGGGCACCAAGGATTGAACGACTTAAAGTATTCGATCTGTACCGGTGGACTGACTTGGGAGGTTTTGGAGGAAGGAAGAGAGAAGGTGAAGTGGTCTGAACTATGGTGGAGCTGGCTGATAACCGGCCCTGGATTCCGGGCTGAGGTGCAGCAGAATTCCCCCGGCCTGAGAAACCCATAGAAGCTGAGGTAGAGAGCGGCTTTGAGGCTCGAACTTCTGAAAGGGTCAAAGGGATTACCATCTAGGGCGGCAGAAATTTTTTGGAATAATTCCCCTGTGACTGGTTGTCTGGAGGGAAGGGCAGGGGAAGAGAGCTTCTGAATGCCCCTTAAAACCGCCTTGACCGCCTGGGAGGAAAAGAAGGAGGTATGACTAGGATGACTGATCATGTGGTGGTGCTGGATGCCCGCTAAATAAAGTCTGATGGTATTGTGGGACAGATGGAGCTCCTTGTGGCAGTATGCCAGGAAAGCCAGGACGAAGGAGACTCTGTCCCTGTCCCCCCTGGGGTGAAGGTGGGCAAACCGCCTGAAGGTGTTCCACCCTGTTAAATAGTTCCGGGCAGAATTAGCCGAGAGAGACTCGCGGATGAGACCGTGGGCTGCGGAAACGTACTCCTCTAGTCCATGATCAGGGCTTCGAACCCCGGAGGGTTGATCCCGACTCTCCGAGCTCCCGGCATGACCTGGAAAAACAAATTAAAGTTTAAACGGGACAGAGCATCAGCTGCGGTATTTTTCCTGCCCTCTATGTGCCTGCAAATGATGCGGAAGTTGTTTTGCAGGGACAGCCAGGTGAGCCTGCGAACCAGACGCATGACCTTGGGGGAGCTGGACCTACCCCTGGCGAGGATGTCGACAACCGCCTGGTTGTCAGTCATGAAGCACACCGGCCTGTTACTCCACGACTGACCCTAGACAAGAGCGGCTGCGACGATGGGGTAGACCTCGAGCAGGGGGGAAGACCTGGCAGCCTCCTGGTCTGAGGAGACCTGCGTGGGCCAAGGACCCGCAAACCATTGATCCCCGCAGATGGCCCCGAAACCGAGGGAAGCAGCAGCATCGGAGAATACCAAGGGAGAGGCCTCGGTCCACTGAGGAACGAAGAGGGAAATGCCATTCCAGCTGGACAAAAACAAGGACCACATGGCCAGATCCGCCAGCGCGTCACGCCCGAGGTGGATGAGTGCATGCCGATCTGAGGCTGCTGGGAGGAGTCTGAGTAGGCCGGCGGTAAAAGACCTGCCCTGGGGCATGATCCTGGCGGCAAAGTTGAAAGACCCCAATAAAGACTGGAGTTCCAACTTTGACACCGTGCGGGTGCCCACGAGCCTGGCCACGGAGTCCTTTAACCTGTTTAATTTGTCCAGGGGGAGGCTGGCCTCCATTCTGATAGTGTCCTGGGTGATGCCCAGAAAGGTGATTACCCTGGAGGGGCCCTCGACCTTAGCTGAAGCCACCGGAACATTGAGGCGGCTGAACAGGCAGAGGAGGCTGTCCAACCTGTCCGGGGCGTGCTCGGCCTGCTCGATGAGCAAGAAGTCATCCAGGTAATGGATGACCCTCGGACAGTGGGCATGATTGACCAAGAGCCAATGCAGTGCTTGGGCGAACTGGTCAAAGAGCCAGGGACTGCTCTTTGACCCGAACGTCAAGCGGGTGGCAAAGTAATATTTTGCCCTCCATTTGAGGCCGTAGAACTTCCACAGATGAGGCAGGATGGGCAGCAACTTGAAGGCATCAGCAATGTCCGCTTTTGACAACCAAGCTCCTGCCCCGACCTGTAAGATGAGCTCCACGGCCTCGTCCAGGGACGAGTACTGCATAGAGAACTCGTCCGACGGGACCAGGGAATTCAGGCTGGGGGTGCTGGATGCATGAGGAGCAGACAAGTCATAAATTAATCTTTTTTTATTGGAAGATTTTTTGGTCACCAGACC
The DNA here is from genome assembly GCF_905171765.1 of Bufo bufo. NCBI lineage: Eukaryota > Metazoa > Chordata > Amphibia > Anura > Bufonidae > Bufo > Bufo bufo. The sequence goes on from NC_053392.1 coordinate 394,590,849, forward strand.
TATGGGGCTGACCCGGTACAGAGGGAAAGGGGATTCCGCAAAAGGACCGATCATAAAGCCCTTCTGCAACTCCGCCTCCAGCAGAGCGTCCACCGCCCCGGGATCCGCCAGAGAAGAGAGGAGGTTGGGGCACTCATGAGTGACCTGCGGAAGGGTGACTAGCCCGGTATGGAAACCCTCCAAGAACCCTTGTGAGAGAAACTGGACAAAACTGGGGTCATGATGTTGTTGGAGGAGGGAGAGTAACAGGTCAACGTTGACCCCGCCTAGTCATGAGCGTTTAGCCGTGCGTTGGGAACAGGAGGACTGAGGATGGGCCCTGAAACAGATGGTGCAGATGTGCAAAGCCTTGCATTTATCATAACTGCAAGAACCCAGGTTGAAGTTGTTACATAGCTGATTCTTCCCTAAGAAGGTGATGGGACGGCCGAGTTTGTCCGTGGTGGGGTTGGGTTTCTGCGCCCCTGAGCTGGACGTTGGCCTGGCAGGAGATGGGTTGGTGACATGGGGGCACCAATCAGAAGAATGGAGGACTGATTGGCAACCGGCACAGGCTGGGGATTTTTGCCCGGCGAAGTGCCTGCAAAAAATCTCCATGTCCAACACTGCCCAGTTGGTGACATGCTGGTGCTGGAGGAAAGCCGCTGCAGCTTTGGCAGAGAAAGACCGGTGGTACTCATAGAAGGCGGTACCGCCATATCTGTAACCCAGCTCGGTGACCTTGTACATGTATGTGTCCAATTCTACCCTGCGGTGGGGATGAATGGAGCACACTATGTCCCGGTACAGGCTGAAGGTCAGCATAAACTCGGGGATGGACAGCTTCTTGTTGAGGCGGACGTCTCTAGACCTCAGCACCACCGACACATCACCGCAGGCGATTGTCCGGTTTTCGACCGTATCATGGGTGGAGATTAGGATGGCGGCCAAATTGATATCCTTTCCCGCCAGGATATCCCGCCTGATGTTCTCTGAAACGAAGAACGCTGGGGCGATGTCGGGAGAGGCCAGACCTGTACCTGGGACGTTGGCCTGGGAAGTAGAAGGCACGGCTTCGGCCTCTGGCGGAGGAGGAGGCGTAGCCATCTTGCTCTCGACGGCCTGGAGCCTGGAGTCGATGTGTGACATCGAAGATGCCATGTTGTTGATGGTCGCATGGAGTTGGGTCAGGGAGAGCTGAATGGTTGACATGGAGACCAGATCTTCGGAGGCTCCGGGTGGTTCAGAAGCCCTGGGAGATTCAGGGAAGAGCAGATGATACAGTTCTGCCTTCCGTGCCGATGCCGAATGGCGGATCCCTTTTTTCTTCAGTTCCGCGAGCATCCTGGGGATGGTCCAATGCCTGTAAGATGCGCGGCTGGCTGCCTCCGAGACCGCTGACTCAGGGATGGACAGTGAGTCCTCAATATCCGAGACGTGCGACATGTTGCCCGAAGAAGACCGGACCCTGTGGAAGGATCTGACGTGAATTGACAACCCCTCGTGCAACCCCAAAAATATTTTTTTTTTTTTTTTCTTACCTGGAGCCTCAGAAAGTTTAGGATGGAAAAAAGTTAGGAAACCTGGAATCGAACAAAAACTCGGAAGCCCGCGGAGAGAGTGAACTTCCCACCCTGCGAATCTGGGATTGGTAAGTGAGGAAATTTTTTTTACTGGTACCTGCGGGGAGATGTACCCCAACATCTGCTGACAAGACGAAACTTACGTGATGATGAAACAGGAAGAAAACGAACCCTGGAGGTGGCAGGCCGAAAACGCAAGAAATCCTGAACGATATCAGGCGATGGGAGGACAACCTGAAAGAAAACACGAAAAAACCGAGCGGCCTGAGCGTGTCAGGTAGTGAGGAAAAGGACCTGACGTGAACAAGTGAACGAATACGCCGGGCCCTGAACAAACCGAGAGCCGAGACGCGTCTGGAAACGAGGCCCCAACTGGCTGCCAGCATGGAGTTGACCAGTGTGGCAGGCAGTGAGGAGACATGACCCGTGCGTGCTGGCAAATGGCGAGCAACAGGCCCCAAGCGTGACAGATAAAGAAGCCTGAACTGACCGTGATAGGTACACCTGGGGAAGAAGAAAGATGCAACAGGACAGTAAGAGGGAAAGAAGACGTGGAGTGAGAAGGCGAGCCCAAGAAATGACCCTGAAAAAGATGAAAAGTCACCAACAGGACTGACCGGACGGGACATGAACCAAACGTAACAGGAGGGAGGACATGATGAAGGCTTGACCAGCAAGAGGACATGACGAGGGCCTGAACGTATCAGGCAGAAAAACCAGAAGCAAAAAACCCGAACGTATCAGGCAGACAGACACGAAAAAACGGAAAACCTGAACGTATCAGGCAGACAGTGACGAAGATGGAAACCTGAACGTATCAGGTAGACGGACATGAAAACGGAAACCTGGACGTACCAGGCAAACAGACACGAAAAAAGAAGCTTGAACGTATCAGGCAGACAGTGACGAAGATGGAAACCTGAACGTATCAGGTAGACGGACATGAAAAAACGGAAACCTGGACGTATCAGGCAAATAGACACGAAAACAGAAACCTGAACGTATCAGGCCGAAGACACAAAGAACCTCCTGAACGTATCAGGCAGGAAGACGTGGAGCCAATCCTGACACATCGGAAAAGACACTAGAACGGATCAGGAGGGAGTACATGATGAAAGCAAAACCCCGGACGTATGAGGCAACCGGACCTGAACGTATCAGGTGATTGGACAGGCAGTGAGCCTGGACGTGTCGGGCGAGACCCCGAAAAGGAACCTGAACGTATCAGGCCACAGGATACGGAGAGAACCATATTAATACAAGACAGGAAGAGAAGACCACCTGGACATCCTTGGAGGAAAAAACATGGCGACCAGGTAAAATAGAAAACAGGTGAGAGAAAACGGAACATATCTGCACAAACTTTTTTTTTTTTTTTTCTCAGGGGCGGAACCGCGGCGTGCCTAGCAACCGGCACATGCGGCTGCTCCCGGAACGCCCGGCCGCACCGCAAGACCGAGCCTCCCGGCCACGGCATCCCCGCAACATGTCCGCCCAAGCGTATTCTGGGCTTTTCATGTAACACTTCATTGAAACACATGTGGGGCATGAAAAATGTGGTCAGGGAACCAGGAGTGGGCGTGGTATGCCTTCTATATTGGAGCCCAGGATAGGGGTTCCCCCTGGGTGCCCCACGGTGGAGCGCAGGGAGGTTGGGAATATGGGAGGCTTCCTTATGACTGAAGCGATGTGTGGCACGCCGATGCGTTCCACCGTGGAACGCACCGGGGAAGTGGTGGAGCTCCGGGAGATGGGCGGAATTGTGCATGCCGATGCGTTCCACCGTGGAACGCATCGGGGAAGTCGTGGAGTGGCGTCCCCGCGTCCCCGTCTGCCGCCCCCCCAGGGCCTGGACAAGGAGAAGGAATCAGCCCGGGGGGAGGGGGAGACGCGCGGGACCCCCCGCGATGCGACGTTTGGAGCACTGGCTTGCTGTGGAGGAGACTGGACGCGGGGAACATGAAGCAGCCAGTTCCGGTGTGCCCCAGCTAAATCTTGCCCCAGCGCTGCCTGAGCGGACCGCACCAAGTGTCCCGTCTCCTGCTGCACCGCTCCCCCGCCGGCCACGCCAGGGATGCGCGCTCCCCCAGACCGGGCGCGATGGCCGCGGCCGCACGGAGTTTAGATGGCGCGGTCAGAGGAGCGCAGCAGAGGAGATGCGTCGGTGGGGGAAGCGGAGGTGGGCGGCCAGAGATGGAGTGCGGCGGCGAAGCCCGGAGTAACTTACCCAGAAGGAGCGCCGCCCGGGAGAAACGTACCGCCGCAGCTTCTGCCTCGTCAGTCTAGCCGGAACCGGAAGTCGCACTCGAATGACGTCGCCGTAACACGAGATGCACTGTGCGATGCCGACACCAGAGGGAGGGCGTGAGCCGGCTAAATACCCTATGCCCCTCCCACAAATGCAGGCTGGAAATCCAGCCTGCTATACCTGTAGTTTTCTTTGTTAAGCTTTCCCTCAACTCTGACCAGTCTCCATGTCTCAGATACTGAAAAACACCCCCACAGCATGATGCTGCCACCACCATGCTTCACTCTAGGGAGGGTATTGGGCAGTGTCTGGTGTCCTCCAAACATGATTCTTAAAATTGAGGCAAAAAATTTAGTTCAATCTTGGTTTCATCATATCTGAGACAGTATCTTGTTTTTCAAAGTCTGAGAGTTCTTAAGTGCTTTTTGCAAACTTTAGGTGTTTGGGGTTTCATGTGTCTTTTACTGAGAGGTTTCTTTCTGGCCACTCTACTATAAAAAACAGATTTGTTGGACTGCTGAGCCGCGATGGAAAAAATCCCATTCTAAAGATCATTTCACCGCATACAAGCAATCCCTCCTCATATTCAAAACCTCACTCGCTGATGCAAAACAGGCCTACTTCTCATCTCTCATATCTTCCATGTCCTACAGCCCTAAACAACTGTTTAGCACTTTTAACTCCCTTCTCCATCCCCCAGCGCCCCCACCCTCTCCTCTCTTCTCAGCTGAGGGCTTTCCAAATATTTCAAACAAAAGATAGTCAACATCAGAGAAAGCTTCACTACACAGTCCCCACAGACCCTCTACACAACTGCTCGGTCCTCTTCTCCCAAAACCCGCTTCTCCACCATTACAGAAGAAAAACTTTCCACTCTACTCTCCAAATCTCATCTGACCACCTGTGCACTTGATCCAATCCCATCCCACCTCATCCCTAACCTCACCACAGTGTTTATCCCAGCCCTAACTCATCTCTTCAACCTTTCACTAACCTCTGGTTTCTTCCCCTCTGCTTTTAAACATGCTACCACTACACCTATCCTCAAAAAGCCTTCACTTGACCCATCTTCTTTGTCCAGTTATCGCCCCATATCACTTCTTCCGTATGCCTCAAAGCTACTTGAACAACATGTCCATTCTGAACTGTCCTCTCACCTTTCCTCCTGCTCCCTCTTTGACAGCCTACAATCTGGCTTCCGACCCCACCACTCGACTAAGACTGCCCTTACCAAAGTCACCAATGACCTACTGACAGCCAAAACCAAGAAACAATACTCTGTCCTCCTTCTCCTTGACCTGTCCTCTGCCTTCGACACTGTTGACCACTACCTTCTGTTGCAAACTCTCTCATCTCTTGGCATCACTGACCTGGCCCGCTCCTGGATCACATCATACCTCACAGACCGGACGTTTAGCGTCTCCCACTCCCGCACCACCTCCTCGTCTCATTCCCTCTCTGTTGGTGTCCCGCAAGGCTCTGTCCTAGGACCCCTGCTCTTTTCTATCTACACTTTTGGCCTGGGACAGCTCATAGAGTCCCATGGCTTTCAGTATCACTCCTACGCTGATGAAACACAAATCTACCTCTCTTGTCCAGACATCACCACCTTACTATCAAGAATCCCACAATGTCTATCTTCTATATCAACCTTCTTTGCCTTTCGCTTTCTAAAACTTAACATAGATAAGACAGAATTCATAGTCTTTCCCCCATCTTGCTCAACCCCCCCCCCAACAGACCTATTTATCACGATCAATGGCTGCACACTCTCCCCGGGCAACCAAGTCCGCTGCCTTGGAGTGACCTTGGATTCTGCTCTTTCCTTCCGACCGCACATTCAATCCCTTTCCACCACCTGCCGCCTCCAACTCAAAAACATCTCCTGCATCCGTGCTTTCCTTAACTTTGAATCTGCGAAAATGCTTGTACATGCCCTCATCATCTCCCGCCTAGACTACTGCAACACTCTCCTCTGTGGCCTTACATCTAGCACTCTCGCACCCCTCCAATCTATCCTCAACTCTGCTGCCCGACTAATCCACCTCTCACCCTATTACTCCTCTGCCTCTCCCCTCTGCCAATCCCTTCACTGGCTCCCCATTGCCCAGCGAATTCACTTCAAAGTACTAACAAATACATACAAGGCCGTCCATAACCTGTTCCCTCCCTACATCTCTGAGCTACTTTCCCGATACATCCCCACACGCACTCTCCGATCCTCACAAGACCTCCTTCTCTCCTCTCCTCTTATCGCCTCTTCCCACAATCGACTCCAAGATTTCTCCCGTGCATCCCCCATACTCTGGAACTCGCTAGCCCAACATATCAGACTCTCACCTACAGTGGAATCCTTCAAAAGAAACCTGAAAACCCACCTCTTCAGACAAGCCTACAACCAGTGACCCTGCTGCCTCTATACCGCCATGACCAACTTCACCCGCACCTACTGTGTCCTTCTCCCATACTATGTAGATTGTAAGCCCTCATGGGCAGGGCCCTCTCTCCTTCTGTACCAGTTTGTAATTCGTCTTGTATATGATTAGTGCAATTGTCTGTATTATGTATGTGCATCGCTTATCATATGTTCAGCGCTATGGAATGAATGGCGCTTTAATAATAAATAATAATAATAATTTGTAGTGTGCTGCAGTGATGGTTGACCCTCTGGAAGTTTCTCCCATCTGGACACAGGATTTCTCATTATTGGATCCTTGGTTACCTCTCTTACCAAGACCTTTCTCACCTGATTACTTCCTACAGCTAGCTCTAGGAAGAGTCCTGGTTCTTCCAAACGTCTTCCACTTAAGAATAATGCCACTGTGCTCTTGGGAATTTTCAGTGCAGTAGAACTTTTATGTACTCTTCTCCAGGTCTGTGCCACCACACAAGCCAGTCTGAGCTTTAAGGGCAGTTCTTTCATTTTCACTTGGTTTTTGCTCTGATATTCATGATGTGTGAGGAGGACTATGACATAGTGGTAATAACTGAGACAAGACTGGATGATAGCTATTATTATAAGCCACCTAATATACTCGAGTCCACATAAAATCTACTTCTAAACGAAATAGACGAAGCTGCAAAACATAATGAGGTCGTTATTATGGGGGACTTCAACTACCCAGATATAGACTGGTAAACTGAAACCCGTACATCTCATAAAGGAAACAGGTTCTTGGCAATAACTAAACACATTTACCTTTCCCAACTGTTTCAGGACCCTAGAGGAACTAGAGGGACAACCACACTGGACTTAGTATTAAAGGGGATCTGCACTTTCATTTAACTGATGATCTATCCTCTGGATAGATCATCAGCTTCTGATCGGCGGGGGTCCGACACCCGACAGCTGTTTGAGAAGGCAGCGACTAGTAGCAACTAGCGTGGGCGCGGCTAAGCTCCATTCAAGTGAACAGAGCTTAGCCCCACCCACGCTAGTTGATACTAGTCGTGACGTCAGTGGGCCGGCAGTAAACAGTGTGAAGGCCACGGCGCTGCTGGAGCGCCGCTGCCTTCTCAAACAGCTGATCGGCGGGGGTCCCGGGTGTCGGACCCCCGCCGATCAGAAGCTGATGCTCTATCCAAAGGATAGATCATCAGTTAGGCCTCTTTCACACTTGCGTTGTCCGGATCCGTCGTGCACTCCATTTGCCGGAGGTGCCCGCCGGATCAGTAACAACGCAAGTGAACTGAAAGCATTTGAAGACGGATCTGTCTTCAAAATGCGTTCAGTGTTACTATGGCACCCAGGACGCTATTAAAGTCCTGGCTGCCATAGTAGTAGTGGGGAGCGGGGGAGCAGTATACTTACCGTCCGTGCGGCAGAATGACGTCAGAGCGCCCCATGCGCATGGATGACGTGATCCATGCGACATATCATCCATGCGCGTGGGGCGCCCTGACGTCACTCTGAAGAGGCTCGGGAGCCGCACGGACGGTAAGTATACTGCTCCCCCGCTCCCCACTACACTTTACTATGGCAAACAGGACTTTAGCGTCCTGGAAACCATAGTAACCATTCAGAAAAAGCTAAACGTCGGATCCGGTAATGCGCCGAAACGATGTTTAGCTTAAGGCCGGATCCGGATTAATGCCTTTCAATGGGCATTAATTCCGGATCCGGCCTTGCGGCAAGTGTTCAGGATTTTTGGCCGGAGCAAAAAGCGCAGCATGCTGCGGTATTTTCTCCGGCCAAAAAACGTTCTGTTCCGGAACTGAAGGCATCCTGATGCATCCTGAATGGATTTCTCTCCATTCAGAATGCATGGGGATAATCCTGATCAGGATTCTTCCGGCATAGAGCCCCGACGACGGAACTCTATGCCGGAACACAACAGCGCAAGTGTGAAAGAGCCCTTAAACGAAAGTGCAGAACCCCTTTAACTAATAGACCAATAAAGCCACAAAATTGAATTTTATGGAAATGAAAAGCATCCTAAAATCTAATTGTGAGAGGTACATACCTTATGGAAATAAAAGGTTAAGAAGCAATAAAAAAAACTATGTGGATAAATAGAAATGTAAAGAAAGCTATAAATGACAAAAAGAGCATTTAAATCACTAAAACAGGAGGGTAGTGAGGAAGCATTAAAAAACTATAAGGGAAAAAATAGAATATGTAAAAGACAAATAAAAGCAGCCAAACTAGAGACCGAGAGATTAATTGCCAAAGAGAGTAAAACTAACACTAAAATGTTCTTCAATTATATAAATGGTAAAAAGTATAACTCTGAAGGTGTCGGCCCTTTACAGAGTGATGAGGGAAGAGTTGCAGAGAATGATGAGGAGAAAGCAAAGCTATTAAATATTTTTTTCTCCACTGTATTCACTGAAGAAAATAAACTGTCAGATGAAATGTAGAATGTAAAAGTAAATTCCCCATTAAAAGTGCCCTGTCTGACCCATGAAGAAGTACAGCGCCGTCTTAAAAAGATTAAAATAGCAAATAGCAAATGTGCTGGCAATATTCAAAAAGGGTCCAAAAACAGAGCCTGAAACTATAGGCTGGTAAGTTTAACATCTGTCGTGGGTAAACTATTTGAAGATTTTCTAAGAGATGCTATCTTGGAGTATGTCAATGAAAATAATCAAATAACGCCATATCAGCATGGCTTCATGAGGTATCAGACATGTCAAACTAATTTAATACATTTCTATGAGTGGGGTACCACAGGGGTCAGTGTTGGGCCCTATTTTCTTCAATATACAGTACAGACCAAAAGTTTGGACACACCTTCTCATTCAAAGAGTTCTCTTTATTTTCATGACTATGAAAATTGTAGATTCACACTGAAGGCATCAAAACTATGAATTAACACATGTGGAATTATATACATAACAAACAAGTGTAAATATGTCATAAACTGAAAATATGTCATATTCTAGGTTCTTCAAAGTAGCCACCTTTTGCTTTGATTACTGCTTTGCACACTCTTGGCATTCTCTTGATGAGCTTCAAGAGGTAGTCCCCTGAAATGGTTTTCACTTCACAGGTGTGCCCTGTCAGGTTTAATAAGTGGGATTTCTTGCCTTATAAATGGGGTTGGGACCATCAGTTGCGTTGAGGAGAAGTCAGGTGGATACACAGCTGATAGTCCTACTGAATAGACTGTTAGAATTTGTATTATGGCAAGAAAAAAGCAGCTAAGTAAAGAAAAACGAGTGGCCATCATTACTTTAAGAAATGAAGGTCAGTCAGTCAGCTAAAAAATTGGGAAAACTTTGAAAGTAAGGGCTATTTGACCATGAAGGAGAGTGATGGGGTGCTGCGCCAGATGACCTGGCCTCCACAGTCACCGGACCTGAACCCAATCGAGCTGGTTTGGGGTGAGCTGGACCGCAGAGTGAAGGCAAAAGGGCCAACAAGTGCTAAGCATCTCTGGGAACTCCTTCAAGACTGTTGGAAGACCATTTCAGGGGACTACCTCTTGAAGCTCATCAAGAGAATGCCAAAGGTGTGCAAAGCAGTAATCAAAGCAAAAGGTGGCTACTTTGAAGAACCTAGGATATGACATATTTTCAGTTGTTTCACACTTGTTTGTTATGTATATAATTCCACATGTGTTAATTCATAGTTTTGATGCCTTCATAGTCATGAAAATAAAGAAAACATTTTTGAATGAGAAGGTGTGTCCAAACTTTTGGTCTGTACTGTATTTATTAATGATCAGGTAGAAGGCTTGCACATTAAAATATAAATTTTTGTAGATTACAGTAACTGTGGCAGTGTAAGTGGCAGATGAGGTTTAACACTGACAAATGTAAGGTTATGCACATGAGAAGGAATAATGCAAGTCACCAGTACATACTAAATGATAAAACACTGGGTAACTGTCACAGCCAGACAGCTGAGAAGCGCTCACAGGAGCTTCTCAGATCCTCCTCCTTGAATTTCTTTGTTTTGGTTTAGTTTCTCATCTCGTTAGTCTATCTCAGCTGTCATGCAGTCAGACTGATCGCTACCCTTTAAGTTCCTCCCCATAATGCAGTAGTGTGCGGCTGATACAACTTCCTGGAGTGTGTGTGCATGCTGTTCCCAGTTCCCAGTTCCCAGTTCCCTGTTCCCTGTTCCCAGTCGTCATTCGTCTGCAAGATAAGTGCTGTTTATGTATTTATGATTTTGTCTTTTCTGGATCCAGGTGACCCTGACTCCCTCCGTGTCAGTGTAGGGAGCCGGTGGTCGTGTCCCTTCACTATTGTAGGGTCTTCAGGTAATAGATAGCCGAGGAACGTGGATATGCGGACATCCACCTTTGGTGTGTTCGCATAGGCTGAGCAGTGAGGGAGAGCGGCAGGTCTATTGCAGGGGTCTCCCTTTGTTCCTTAGTTGTGGATCCAGAGAGACATTGTTTATATGGTATTGTCTTGTTTCCTGTACACCATCCGTGACATTATCAGCCGCCAAAACCGTCTCAAGCATGGATCCGGTTTCACTTTTGGCTGAACGCTTTCAGGGTCTTTCTTTGGAGGTAGCTGATCTCCGTAAGACTTTTTCTCAGTTTCAAGTGACCGGTTCAGCTTGCGTTCATGGAGTTTGTGCTGAGCCTAAGATCTCGCTCCCGGATACGTTCTCCGGGGGTAGTGAGAATTTTGTGCGTTTTAGAGAGGCTTGCAAACTCCATTTTCGCCTTCTTCCCCATTCTTCTGGTGATGAAGAACGGAGGGTGGGGATCATTATATCGCTGCTCAGGGGTAACGCTCAGTCCTGGGCCTTTTCACTGCCGGAGGGGGCACGGCCCCTTCGTTCAGTGGATGAATTCTTTTTAGCCCTGGGTCAGATATATGATGATCCGGATCGTATTGCTCTGGCTGAGTCTAGACTACGTCTGTTATGCCAGGGTAAACAATCCGCAGAGATATACTGTTCAGAATTTCGGAGATGGGCAGCAGATACCGGTTGGAATGATGCTGCACTCCGAAGTCAATTTTGCTATGGTCTTTCAGAGGGATTGAAAGATGCATTTGCCTTTCATGAAAGACCTACCTCCTTGGATTCTGCTATGTCTCAGGCTGTTCGTATTGACAGGCGTCTTAGAGAGAGAGGAGAGATCTCTCCTTCCTGTCAAACTTTCTGTGCACAGGGGTCTCAGTCGCTGTCAGCCCTTTCTGAGCAGGAGTCCATGCAGCTGGGGTTGATTGCCTCTGACAATAGAAGATTCAGACCCGCAGGGGAGGGTTTGTTTTTGTTGTGGAGGTATAAATCATCTGGCAAATGTTTGTCCCTCTAGGAGATTCAGGCAGTTTTCTGGGAGTAATAAAGAGACAAAAAGGAAAAAATCTTTTAAAAATGTTCCGTCTGTTACTATTGGCAGGGTTGAGGCGGAAATTGAAGGTTTTCCGTTTGCTTGTAGTTCCCGTTTTGTCCTGCCTGCTAGGGTGGCGCTAGAGAGCAAGAGCATTTTTTGTGAGATTTTTGTGGATAGTGGAGCAGCTGTCAACCTCATTGATAATCAATTTGCAATAACTCATGGTTTCCAGGTATGCACTTTGGGAAAGGATATTCCTGTTTTTGCTATTGATTCAGCTCCACTTTCTCAGAAATCATTAAAGGGCATAGTTCACAATATCCGTTTAATTGTGAGTGATGCTCATGTTGAGGATGTGTCATGTTTCGTCCTTAGCGGTTTGCCTACTCCTCTAGTGTTGGGGCTACCCTGGCTCACTAAACATAACCCCACCATTGATTGGCAAGCGAGGCAAATAAATGGTTGGAGTAACTTTTGCAGAGAGAATTGCCTCATAACATCTGTTTCTGAGGTTTCTACTAAGACTGTACCACCTTTCCTCTCTGAATTTTTGGATGTCTTCTCTGAGAGTGGAGTTCAGGGTTTGCCTCCGCACAGGGAGTATGATTGCCCTATAAATCTCATCCCAGGCGCCAAGCTGCCTAAATCTCGTTTATACAATCTCTCCCAACCTGAGAGGGTCGCTATGCGGGCTTATATCTCTGAGAGTCTGAGAAAAGGACACATACGACCCTCGAAGTCACCTGTTGCCGCTGGTTTTTTCTTTGTTAAGAAAAAAGATGGTTCTTTAACCACCTCAGCCCCCAGTGCTTAAACACCCTGAAAGACCAGGCCACTTTTTACACTTCTGACCTACACTACTTTCACCGTTTATTGCTCGGTCATGCAACTTACCACCCAAATGAATTTTACCTCCTTTTCTTCTCACTAATAGAGCTTTCATTTGGTGGTATTTCATTGCTGCTGACATTTTTACTTTTTTTGTTATTAATCGAAATTTAACGATTTTTTTTGCAAAAAAATGACATTTTTCACTTTCAGTAGTAAAATTTTGCAAAAAAAAACGACATCCATATAGAAATTTTGCTCTAAATTTATAGTTCTACATGTCTTTGATAAAAAAAAAATGTTTGGGTAAAAAAAAAATGGTTTGGGTAAAAGTTATAGCGTTTACAAACTATGGTACAAAAATGTGAATTTCCGCTTTTTGAAGCAGCTCTGACTTTCTGAGCACCTGTCATGTTTCCTGAGGTTCTACAATGCCCAGACAGTACAAACACCCCACAAATGACCCCATTTCTGAAAGTACACACCCTAAGGTATTCGCTGATGGGCATAGTGAGTTCATAGAACTTTTTATTTTTTGTCACAAGTTAGCGGAAAATTATGATTTTTTTTTTTTTTTTTTTTTTTCTTACAAAGTCTCATATTCCACTAACTTGTGACAAAAAATAAAAAGTTTTATGAACTCACTATGCCCATCAGCGAATACCTTGGGGTCTCTTCTTTCCAAAATGGGGTCACTTGTGGGGTAGTTATACTGCCCTGGCATTCTAGGGGCCCAAATGTGTGGTAAGGAGTTTGAAATCAAATTCTGTAAAAAATGACCTGTGAAATCCGAAAGGTGCTCTTTGGAATATGGGCCCCTTTGCCCACCTAGGCTGCAAAAAAGTGTCACACATCTGGTATCTCCGTACTCAGGAGAAGGTGGGGAATGTGTTTTGGGGTGTCATTTTATATATACCCATGCTGGGTGAGAGAAATATCTTGGCAAAAGACAACTTTTCCCATTTTTTTATACAAAGTTGTCATTTGACCAAGATATTTATCTCACCCAGCATGGGTATATGTAAAAAGACACCCCAAAACACATTCCTCAACTTCTCCTGAGTACGGGGATACCAGATGTGTGACACTTTTTTGCAGCCTAGGTGGGCAAAGGGGCCCATATTCCAAAGAGCACCTTTCGGATTTCACTCCTCATTTTTTCCTGAATTTGATTTCAAACTCCTTACCACACATTTGGGCCCCTAGAATACCAGGGCAGTATAACTACCCCACAAGTGACCCCATTTTGGAAAGAAGACACCCCAAGGTATTCCGTGAGGGGCATGGCGAGTTCCTAGAATTTTTTATTTTTTGTCACAAGTTAGTGGAAAATGATGATTTGTTTTTTAATTTTTTTTTTCATACAAAGTCTCATATTCCACAAACTTGTGACAAAAAATAAAAACTTCCATGAACTCACTATGCCCATCAGCGAATACCTTGGGGTCTCTTCTTTCCAAAATGGGGTCACTTGTGGGGTAGTTATACTGCCCTGGCATTCTAGGGGCCCAAATGTATGGTAAGTAGGTAAATGACCTGTGAAATCCGAAAGGTGCTCTTTGGAATGTGGGCCCCTTTGCCCACCTAGGCTGCAAAAAAGTGTCACACATCTGGTATCTCTGTATTCAGGAGAAGTTGAGGAATGTGTTTTGGGGTGTCTTTTTACATATACCCATGCTGGGTGAGATAAATATCTTGGTCAAATGCCAACTTTGTATAAAAAAAATGGGAAAAGTTGTCTTTTGCCAAGATATTTCTCTCACCCAGCATGGGTATATGTAAAATGACACCCCAAAACACATTCCCCAACTTCTCCCGATTACGGAGATACCAGATGTGTGACACTTTTTTGCAGCCTAGGTGGGCAAAGGGGCCCATATTCAAAAGAGCACCTTTCGGATTTCACAGGTCATTTTTTACAGAATTTGATTTCAAACTCCTTACCACACATTTGGGCCCCTAGAATGCCAGGGCAGTATAACTACCCCACAAGTGACCCCATTTTGGAAAGAAGAGACCCCAAGGTATTCGCTGATGGGCATAGTGAGTTCATGGAACTTTTTATTTTTTGTCACAAGTTAGTGGAATATGAGACTTTGTATGAAAAAAAAAATAAAAAAAAAAATAAGCATTTTCCACTAACTTGTGACAAAAAATAAAAAATTCTAGGAACTCGCCATGCCCCTCACGGAATACCTTGGGGTGTCTTCTTTCCAAAATGGGGTCACTTGTGGGGTAGTTATACTGCCCTGGCATTTTCCAGGGGCCCTAATGTGTGGTAAGTAGGTAAATGACCTGTGAAATCCTAAAGGTGCTCTTTGGAATATGGGCCCCTTTGCCCACCTAGGCTGCAAAAAAGTGTCACACATGTGGTATCGCCGTATTCAGGAGAAGTTGGGGAATGTGTTTTGGGGTGTCATTTTACATATACCCATGCTGGGTGAGAGAAATATCTTGGCAAAAGACAACTTTTCCCATTTTTTTATACAAAGTTGGCATTTGACCAAGATATTTCTCTCACCCAGCATGGGTATATGTAAAATGACACCCCAAAACACATTCCCCAACTTCTCCTGAGTACGGCGATACCAGATGTGTGACACTTTTTTGCAGCCTAGATGCGCAAAGGTGCCCAAATTCCTTTTAGGAGGGCATTTTTAGACATTTGGATACCAGACTTCTTCTCACGCTTTGGGGCCCCTAGAATGCCAGAGCAGTATAAATACCCCACATGTGACCCCATTTTGGAAAGAAGACACCCCAAGGTATTCAATGAGGGGCATGGCGAGTTCATAGAAATTTTTTTTTTTTGGCACAAGTTAGCGGAAATTGATATTTTTAATTTTTTTCTCACAAAGTCTCCCGTTCCGCTAACTTGGGACAAAAAATTCAATCTTTCATGGACTCAATATGCCCCTCACGGAATACCTGGGGGTGTCTTCTTTCCGAAATGGGGTCACATGTGGGGTATTTATACTGCCCTGGCATTCTAGGGGCCCTAAAGCGTGAGAAGAAGTCTGAAATATAAATGTCTAAAAAATTTTACGCATTTGGATTCCGTGAGGGGTATGGTGAGTTCATGTGAGATTTTATTTTTTGACACAAGTTAGTGGAATATGAGACTTTGTAAGAAAAAAAAAAAAAAATTCTGCTAACTTGGGCCAAAAAAATATCTGAATGGAGCCTTACAGAGGGGGGGATCAATGACAGGGGGGTGATCAATGACAGGGGGGGTGATCAATGACAGGGGGGTGATCAGGGAGTCTATATGGGGTGATCACCACAGTCATTGATCATGCCCCTGTAAGGCTTCATTCAGACGTCCGGATGCGTTTTGCGGATCCGATCCATCTATCAGTGCATCCGTAAAAATCATGCGGACATCTGAATGGAGCTTTACAGGGGGGTAATCAATGACAGGGGGGTGATCAGGGAGTCTATATGGGGTGATCACCACAGTCATTGATCATGCCCCTGTAAGGCTTCATTCAGACGTCCGGATGCGTTTTGCGGATCGGATCCATCTATCAGTGCATCCGTAAAAATCATGCGGACATCTGAATGGAGCTTTACAGGGGGGTGATCAATGACAGGGGGGTGATCAGGGAGTCTATATGGGGTGATCACCACAGTCATTGATCATGCCCCTGTAAGGCTTCATTCAGACGTCCGGATGCGTTTTGCGGATCGGATCCATCTATCAGTGCATCCGTAAAAATCATGCGGACATCTGAATGGAGCTTTACAGGGGGGTGATCAATGACAGGGGGGTGATCAGGGAGTCTATATGGGGTGATCACCACAGTCATTGATCATGCCCCTGTAAGGCTTCATTCAGACGTCCGGATGCGTTTTGCGGATCGGATCCATCTATCAGTGCATCCGTAAAAATCATGCGGACATCTGAATGGAGCTTTACAGGGGGGTGATCAGGGAGTCTATATGGGGTGATCACCACAGTCATTGATCATGCCCCTGTAAGGCTTCATTCAGACGTCCGGATGCGTTTTGAGGATCGGATCCATCTATCAGTGCATCCGTAAAAATCATGCGGACATCTGAATGGAGCTTTACAGGGGGGTGATCAGGGAGTCTATATGGGGTGATCACCACAGTCATTGATCATGCCCCTGTAAGGCTTCATTCAGACGTCCGGATGCGTTTTGCGGATCGGATCCATCTATCAGTGCATCCGTAAAAATCATGCGGACATCTGAATGGAGCTTTACAGGGGGGTGATCAGGGAGTCTATATGGGGTGATCACCACAGTCATTGATCATGCCCCTGTAAGGCTTCATTCAGACGTCCGGATGCGTTTTGAGGATCGGATCCATCTATCAGTGCATCCGTAAAAATCATGCGGACATCTGAATGGAGCTTTACAGGGGGGTGATCAGGGAGTCTATATGGGGTGATCACCACAGTCATTGATCATGCCCCTGTAAGGCTTCATTCAGACGTCCGGATGCGTTTTGAGGATCGGATCCATCTATCAGTGCATCCGTAAAAATCATGCGGACGTCTGAATGGAGCTTTACAGGGGGTTGATCAATGACAGGGGTGTAATCAATGACAGGGGGGGTGATCAGGGAGTCTATATGGGGTGATAACCACAGTCATTGATCACGCCCCTGTAAGGCTTCATTCAGACGTCCGGATGCGTTTTGCGGATCTGATCCATCTATCAGTGGATCCGTAAAAATCATGCGGACATCTGAATGGAGCTTTACAGGGGGGTAATCAATGACAGGGGGGTGATCAATGACAGGGGGGTGATCAGGGAGTCTATATGGGGTGATCAGGGGTGATCAGGGGCTAATAAGGGGTTAATAAGTGACGGGGGGGGGTGTAGTGTAGTGTAGTGGTGCTTGGTGGGACTTTACTGAGCTACCTGTGTCCTCTGGTGGTCGATCCAAACAAAGGGGACCACCAGAGGACCAGGTAGCAGGTATATTAGACGCTGTTATCAAAACAGCGTCTAATATACCTGTTAGGGGTTAAAAAAAACACATCTCCAGCCTGCCAGCGAACGATCGCCGCTGGCAGGCTGGAGATCAACTCTCTTACCTTCCGTTCCTGTGAGCGCGCGCGCCTGTGTGCGCGCGTTCACAGGAAATCTCGCCCATCGCGAGATGACGCATATATGCGTGACTCTGCGCAGGGCTGCCACCTCCGGAACGCGATCCTGCGTTAGGCGGTCCGGAGGTGGTTAAGACCTTGTCTGGATTTCAGGGAGCTGAACAGTATCACTATTCGTGATCCTTATCCGCTTCCTCTGATCCCGGACCTGTTTAACCAGGTTGTTGGGGCTAAAGTCTTTTCCAAATTAGACCTAAGAGGGGCATACAACCTGGTTAGGGTCAGAGAAGGAGACAAATGAAAGACGGCTTTCAATACCCCTGAGGGCCATATTGAGAATTTGGTTATGCCTTTTGGTTTGATGAATGCCCCAGCCGTTTTTCAGCATTTCGTCAACAGCATTTTTTATCATTTAATGGGAAAATTTGTATTAGTGTATTTGGATGACATTTTGATTTTTTCTCCTGATTTCAAGATTCATAAGGAACACTTACGTCAGGTCTTGCTCATCCTGCGGGAGAATAAATTATACGCGAAACTGGAAAAATGTGTGTTTGCGGTTCCAGAAATCCAATTTCTGGGGTTTCTTGTCTCCGCTTCTGGTTTTCGCATGGACCCCGCGAAGGTCCGTGCTGTGCTTGAGTGGGAGCTTCCTGAGAATCAGAAGGCGCTGATGCGTTTTTTGGGCTTTGCCAATTATTACAGGAAATTTATTTTGAATTATTCCTCTGTTGTTAAACCACTCACTGATATGACCAGAAAGAGGGTAGATTTTTCTTCCTGGTCGGTAGAGGTGCGTAAGGCCTTTTCTAATATCAAGGAGAGTTTTGCTTCCGCTCCCATCCTAGTACAACCTGATATTTCGTTACCCTTCATAGTTGAGGTTGATGCTTCTGAGGTAGGGGTGGGTGCGGTCTTGTCTCAGGGTTCCTCTCCTGCCAAATGGCAACCGTGTGCCTTTTTCTCAAAGAAACTCTCCTCCGCAGAGAGAAATTATGATGTGGGAGATAGGGAATTGTTGGCCATCAAGTTGGCTTTTGAGGAATGGCGCCATTGGCTAGAGGGAGCCAGACACCCTATTACCGTGTTTACTGACCATAAAAATCTGGCCTACTTGGAGTCAGCCAAGCGTCTGAACCCGAGACAGGCCAGATGGTCTTTGTTCTTTTCAAGGTTTAATTTTGTTGTTACGTTCCGCCCTGGGGTTAAGAATGTGAAGGCAGATGCCCTGTCACGTTGTTTTCCGGGAGGTGGGAATTTTGAAGACCCGGGTCCCATTTTGGCTGAAGGTGTGGTGGTCTCTGCTCTTTTTCCTGAATTGGAGGCAGAGGTGCAGGCAGCCCAGTCAGAAGCTCCTGATCTTTGTCCTCCTGGGAGGTTGTTTGTGCCTCTCGCTTTGAGACACAAGATTTTTAAAGAACACCACGACATGGTCCTTGCTGGGCACCCGGGGGCAAGAGCCACACTGGATCTCATCGCTCGGAGATTCTGGTGGCCTGCGCTTCGTAAGTCGGTTGAGGGTTTTGTGGCAGCTTGCGAGACTTGCGCTCGTGCCAAGGTCCCTCATTCACGGCCATCAGGTCCTCTCCTTCCTTTGCCCATTCCTTCCCGTCCTTGGACACATCTGTCCATGGACTTCATAACGGACTTGCCTCGTTCCTCGGGGAAGTCTGTGATTCTGGTGGTGGTGGACCGTTTTAGCAAAATGTTGCATTTTATCCCTTTTCCTGGTTTGCCCAATGCTAAGACGCTGGCGCAGGCATTTATTGACCACATTGTCAAATTGCATGGGATTCCTTCAGACATAGTCTCTGATAGGGGCACGCAGTTTGTTTCCAGATTCTGGAAGGCTTTCTGTTCTCGCTTGGGGGTTCGGTTGTCATTCTCTTCTGCTTTCCATCCGCAGTCGAATGGCCAGACAGAGCGCGTCAATCAGAATCTGGAGACATATCTGCGCTGTTTTGTGGCGGAGAATCAGGAGGATTGGTGTTCTTTTTTGTCCCTTGCTGAGTTTGCTTTAAATAACCGTCGTCAGGAGTCCTCTGATAAGTCACCATTTTTTGGTGCATATGGGTTCCATCCGCAGTTTGGGACTTTCTCGGGAGAGGGCTCTTCTGGTTTGCCTGATGAGGAAAGATTCTCCTCGTCTTTGTCATCTATTTGGCAAATGATTCAGGATAATCTAAAGAGCATGAGTGAGAGATATAAGCGTGTGGCGGATAAGAGACGTGTGCCTGGTCCGGACCTGAATGTTGGTGATCTGGTGTGGTTGTCTACCAAGAATATCAAATTGAAGGTTCCCTCCTGGAAGTTGGGTACTAGGTTTATTGGGCCTTACAAGATCCTGTCTGTCATCAATCCTGTTGCCTACCGTCTTGATCTTCCTCAGACTTGGAAGATCTATAATGTTTTTCATAAGTCCTTATTGAAACCTTATGTTCAACCTATTGTACCCTCGCCTTTGCCTCCTCCGATTATGGTAGATGGAGATCTTGAATTTCAGGTCTCTAGGATTGTGGATTCTCGTCTTGTCCGCGGTTCACTCCAGTACCTCTTTCATTGGGAGGGTTATGGTCCTGAGGAGAGGATGTGGGTCCCAGTGACGGACATTAAGGCCTCTCGTCTCATCAGGGCTTTCCATAGGTCCCATCCTGAGAGGGTGGGCCCTGAGTGTCCGGAGTCCACTCCTAGAGGGAGGGGTACTGTCACAGCCAGACAGCTGAGAAGCGCTCACAGGAGCTTCTCAGATCCTCCTCCTTGAATTTCTTTGTTTTGGTTTAGTTTCTCATCTCGTTAGTCTATCTCAGCTGTCATGCAGTCAGACTGATCGCTACCCTTTAAGTTCCTCCCCATAATGCAGTAGTGTGCGGCTGATACAACTTCCTGGAGTGTGTGTGCATGCTGTTCCCAGTTCCCAGTTCCCTGTTCCCTGTTCCCAGTCGTCAGTCGTCATTCGTCTGCAAGATAAGTGCTGTTTATGTATTTATGATTTTGTCTTTTCTGGATCCAGGTGACCCTGACTCCCTCCGTGTCAGTGTAGGGAGCCGGTGGTCGTGTCCCTTCACTATTGTAGGGTCTTCAGGTAATAGATAGCCGAGGAACGTGGATATGCGGACATCCACCTTTGGGGTGTTCGCATAGGCTGAGCAGTGAGGGAGAGCGGCAGGTCTATTGCAGGGGTCTCCCTTTGTTCCTTAGTTGTGGATCCAGAGAGACATTGTTTATATGGTATTGTCTTGTTTCCTGTACACCATCCGTGACAGTAACACTGACATGGAAAAGGACGTAGGAATTTTAGTGAACAGCAAACTAAGCTGTAGAAACCAGTGTCAGACACCTGCTGCCAAGGCCAATAAGATAATACGTTGCATCAAAAGGGGCATAGATGCCTGTGATGAGAATATAGTCCTGCTACTTTACAAATCACTAGTCAGACCACACATGGAGTACTGTGCACAGCTCTGGACTCCTGTGAACAAGGCAGACATAGCAGAGCTGGAGAGGGTTCAGAGGAGGGCAACTAACGTAATAACTGGAATGGGTGGACTACAGTACCCAGAAAGATTATCAAAATTAGGGTTATTCACTTTAGAAAAAAGACGACTGAGAGGAGATCTAATATCCATGTATAAATATACCAGGGGTCAGTACAGAGATCTCTCCCATCATCTATTTATCCCCAGGACTGTGACCAGAGGGTCTGCGTCTGGAGGAAAGAAGGTTTATACACAGGATGCTTTATGGTAAGAGCAGTGATACCATGAAACTCTCTGCCTGAGGAGGTGGTGAAGACGAGTTCACTAAAAGAGATCAAGAGGGGCCTGGATGTATTTCTGGAGTGTAATAATATTACAGGTTATAGCTACTAGAGATGGGTTGTTGAGTTACTCTGATTGCCTGATTGGAGTCGGGAAGTGGGGAAAATTGGCTTCTACCTTACAGTTTTTTTTTTTGCCTTCCTCTGGATTAACTTGCCGGATAACAGGCTGAACTAGATGGACAGATGTCTTTTTTCGGATACGAAAACTCATCTCTGAAAAAGCTTTTATGCAGACGGATCTTCGGATCCATCTGTATGAAAGTAACCTACGGCCACGGATCACGGACGCGAATGCCAATCTTGTGTGCATCCGTGTTCTTTCACGGACCCATTGACTTGAATGGGTCCGTGAACCGTTGTCCGTCGAAAAAATAGGACAGGTCATATTTTTTTGACGGACAGGAAACACGGATCACGGATGCGGCTGCAAAACGGTGCATTTTCCGATTTTTCCACTGACCCATTGAAAGTCAATTGGTCCGCGAAAAAAATGGAAAATGGCACAACGGCCACGGATGCACACAACGGTCGTGTGCATGAGGCCTAAGGTTTATGGCCAATCTACCTCTGAACACCTGTGGGATCAAATCATCACAACATCCCTAGCTTAATTCCTTGGGGAGTGCAGTTTCAAAAATAGGTTTATTTTTTGTGGATTTCACAGTACTGCTCTCTCTGGGGCATTGCAAATATAAAATGGCACCCAAATCCATTCCAGCAAAATCTGCATTTCAGAAGCCAAATGGTGTTCCTTCCATTTTGAACCCTGTTATTTGCCCAGGCAGTAGTTTATGAGTACAACCATATATACGGTACTGCTATACTCAAGAGAAATTGCATTACAAATTGTGTGGTGTTTTTTTTTACTGGACCCCTAGATGAATTCCTTGAGGGGTGTTGTTTCTTTTGGGGGGTGTTTATAACCTTTTAGAACCTCAAGGCCTCTAAAAACTTGAAACGGAGGCCACTAAAATCCACAAGGTGCACCTTTATTTCTGATCCTGGTATGTCAGTCATGTAGCACTCTATGGCCACATATGGGAGGGTAATAAATATGGAGTTTTATTTGTCTTTTATCACCTGATGTTTTCCAAAAATGGACTAAAACAGAAAATCTGCAAAATAAGTAGTTCACATTTTTTTTATTAAAACTTGTGAAATACCTAAAGCGTTAACAATCTTTGTAAAGTCCATTTTTAATACATATTGAGGGGTAAATTTTTAAATTCAGTGATTTATTGGGGGGTATTCTAATACATAGAACCCTCAAAGTTACTTCAGAACTGAATTTGTCCCTAAAAAATAGGATTTCGAAATGTTCTTGAAAATTGGAAACATTTTCCAATGTTTCAAAAAATTATTGTGTCTGAAAGATGATGCCAAAATAAAGTGGACATATGGTAAATATTAATCATGAACTATTTTGTGAAGCATGACAATCTATCTTAAAAGCAAAGGCATTCAAATTAGGAAAAACTGGAAATCTTATTACATTTTTATAACATCATTATCATGCATAAAGACTATGCATATGTGCATATCCATATGAATTAATAACTTTTTTTGTAACAACTCCAAATAAACAGGAACAAATCCCCCAGGGTGAAAACATTAATGCAGCAGTCCCTTTAGAGGACATAGCACCCCATATCATATGACTTCATGAACGTTTCACAGTGCTCAAAATGTACTTTTCATCATATCATTTGCCTTTTGGTCGAAAATCATGTTGTTGACGTTATGCATATTGACAGAAAGTTGCTTCATCAGAAAAGAGCACTCTACTCCAGTCTTGAACAGTCCACAATTGATGACATTTCCCAAAATCGAGTCTTTTCTTTTTCATGCTTGGGTTTCCAAATTCTATGGAGAGCCATTGGCAAACAGTGCTA
Organism: Bufo bufo; assembly: GCF_905171765.1. Classification (NCBI taxonomy): domain Eukaryota; kingdom Metazoa; phylum Chordata; class Amphibia; order Anura; family Bufonidae; genus Bufo; species Bufo bufo. Next base: position 394,614,024 of record NC_053392.1, read on the forward strand.
ATAATAATATTCAACCCTTTTGAACGTAGCAGAGCCTTGATTTTTGCAAAGAACTCTTTTCAGACTGCATAACAAAAGGCTTTATGGAGCTATAATCATGTGTTCTTGTTTTCCTGGGATGTCTACTTCTCTTTCCATTACTCAAATCACCTGAATCCTGATATTTCATGATAGCGTTATGGATGGCAGTCTTACTCACTCTCATCTTCCTTCTTTTGGCACATTCAGAGTATCCTTGTAAAGTCACTATTTGTGACCTCATAATAAAACTTAATTACTTTTTTTGCCCATGGTGACAATGGGCAATTTCTTAGCACAAACATTAGAAGCAAACTATAATGTAAAGCACCTACCGTCAACAACTACCATGATCATAAGATCCAATAATAATAGGAAGTTGCGCTATACAGAAAGCAGATGATGCAATTTGCAGAAATTGCCAAATACAAACTGGTGGTTTTAAAGGATAACTGTCACACTTAGACCCTAATTTCCATTTTCATATATGTAGTTACTAATAACATGATATTCCAGAATCAGTTACTATTAGACTGACTTACCCCATATTTAATAAGATTCAGCCCTTAGCATCCAGTCTGCATAAAACTGCAATTTCACTATTCAGTTAAGATGGCCGCCACTGCCCTCACCCTGAGGCTAATCCCGCCTGCCCTCACTAGCCAGTAACAATAGCCCCCTAAAAGTGTCAGTAACCAGAGCCCTCCCCCCCTAAAGGGTTAATCTCCTGCAGCACAAAGGGGTCCTCTTACCACATGTTGCTTTCATTTATACACTGAGCAGATGGCAGATCTCCCTTCCCTGGTCTGCGCTGCTTCCACTCTGCATTGTCCAGCTCTGCTGAGTGAGGGAGCGTCTGCCAAGCGCAGGGACAGAGAGAAGTGCACACAGCCCAGGCATTGTTATCAGCTGCTGGGGAGGACCTGGCTTTAATCATTTACTTACAGTCTCTGGCTGTCTGTAATCTGACCTTGCACGCAGCCTGCTTCTGTGTCCTCCGTCCTTCAACAGATAGACGAAGCATGCCTAGCAACCCTATTTTAAGCACAGGTAAAAGTAGGCACTACAGGGAACAAAAATGTGGAATTAAGGGGTAATTGAATACACAGTGAAAAGTTGAAATAGGGCCACCAAGGAGATATTAATAACCACAATCCAAAACTCCAAAAAAAAAATAATACGATAGTTATACTTTCAACTTTTGCAAAGTACTGTACGGGTGACTTGCATTATTCCTTCCCATGTGCATAACTTTACATTTGTCAGTGTTAAACCTCATCTGCCACTTATCTGCCCAAGCCTCCAATCTATCCAGATCCCTCTGTAGTAGTATACTGTCCTCTTTAGTGTTAATTACTTTACACAGTTTAGTGTCATCTGCGAAAATTGATACTTTACTATGCAAGCCTTCTACAAGATCATTAATAAATATATTGAAGAGAATAGGGCCCAATACTGACCCCTGAGGTATCCCACTAGTGACAGTGACCCAATCTGAGTGTGTACCGTTAATAACCACCCTCTGTTTTCTATCATTGAGCCAGTTATTTACCCACTTACAGACGTTTTCTCCCAGTCCGAGCATTCTTATTTTATATACTAAACTTTTATGTGGTACAGTGTCAAATGCTTTGGAGAAGTCCAGATATACGACATCCATTGATTCGCCGCTGTCAAGTCTAGAACTTACCTCCTCATAGAAACTGATTAAATTAGTTTGGCATGACCGATCCCTCATAAAGCCATGCTGATATGGTGTTATTTGCTTATTTCCGTTGAGATGCTCTAAGATAGCATCTCTTAGAAAACCTTCAAACAGTTTACCTACAACAGATGTTAAACTTACCGGCCTATAGTTTCCAGGCTCTGTTTTTGGACTCTTTTTGAATATTGGCACCACATTTGCCATGCGCCAATTCTGTGGGACATTCCCTGTCAGTATAGAGTCTGCAAATATCAGAAATAAGGGTCTGGCTATGACATTACTTAATTCCCTTAGGATACGGGGGTGTATGCCATCCGGTCCTGGCGATTTTAATCTTTTTAAGTCGCTGATGTCTTTCTTCCTGGGTCAGAAAGGACACTTTTAATGGGGAATTTATTTTTACATTCTGCATGTCATCTGACAGCTTATTTTCCTCAGTGAATACATTGGAGAAAAAAATATTTAACAGCTTTGCTTTCTCCTCGTCGCTCTCTGCGACTACCCCCTCATTACTCTTTAAAGGGCAGACACCTTCAGATTTATACTTTTTAACATTTATATAATTGAAGAACATTTTAGGGTTAGTTTTACTCTCTTTGGCAATTAATCTCTCGGTCTCTAGTTTGGACGCTTTTATTTGTTTTTTACATGTTCTATTTTTTTCCTTATGGTTTTTCAGTGCTTCCGTGCTACCCTCCTGTTTTAGTGATTTATATGCTTTCTTTTTGTCATTTATTGCTTTCTTTACAGTTATATTTATCCACATTGGTTTCTTTTTGTTCCTTAACCTTTTATTCCCATACGGTATGTACCTCTCACAATGAGATTTTAGGATGCTTTTAAAGATATCCCATTTTGGGGCTGTATTTTTTTTTTTTAGGACTTTGTCCCAGTTAGTTAGGCCTATGGCCTCTCTTAGTTGGCTAAATTTAGCTTTTTTGAAGTTTGGTATTTTTGTTCCTCCCTGTAGAACACTCTTTTGAATGATAATTAGAAGGTTATTACTTTATGGTCACTATTTCCCAAGTGTCCCCCAACCTAGTAACATAGTAACATAGTACATAAGGCCGAAAAAAGACATTTGTCCATCCAGTTCGGCCTGTTATCCTGCAAGTTGATCCAGAGGAAGGCAAAAAACCCTGTGAGGTAGAAGCCAATTTTCTCCACTTTAGGGGGATAAAAAATTCCTTCCCGACTCCAATCATGCAATCAGAATAACTCCCTGGATCAACGACCCCTCTCTAGTAGCTATATCCTGTAATATTATTACACTCCAGAAATACATCCAGGCCCCTCTTGAATTCCTTTATTGTACTCACCATCACCACCTCCTCAGGCAGAGAGTTCCATAGTCTCACTGCTCTTACCGTAAAGAATCCTCTTCTATGTTTGTGTACAAACCTTCTTTCCTCCAGACGCAGAGGATGTCCCCTCGTCACAGTCACAGTCCTGGGGATAAATAGCTGATGGGATAGATCTCTGTACTGACCCCTGATATATTTATACATATTAATTAGATCTCCCCTCAGTCATCTTTTTTCTAAAGTGAATAACCCTAATTTTGATAATCTTTCAGGGAACTGTAGTTGCCCCATTCCAGTTATTACTTTAGTTGCCCTCCTCTGAACCCTCTCTAGCTCTGCTATGTCTGCCTTGTTTACAGGAGCCCAGAACTGTACACAGTACTCCATGTGTGGTCTGACTAGCGATTTGTAAAGTGGTAGGACTATGTTCTCATCACGGGAATCTATGCCCCTTTTGATGCAACCCATTATCTTGTTGGCCTTGGCAGCAGCTGCCTGACACTGGTTTTTGCTGCTTAGTTTGCTGTTTATTAAAATTCCTAGATCCTTTTCCATGTCGGTGTTACCAAGTGTTTTACCATTTAGTATGTACGGGTGACTTGCATTTTTCCTTCCCATGTGCATAACCTTACATTTATCAGTGTTAAACCTCATCTGCCACTTATCTGCCCAAGCCTCCAATCTATCCAGATCCCTCTGTAGTAGTATACTGTCCTCATCAGTGTAAATTACTTTACACAGTTTAGTGTCATCTGCGAAAATTGATACTTTACTATGCAAGCCTTCTACAAGATCATTAATAAATATATTGAAGAGAATAGGGCCCAATACTGACCCCTGAGGTACTCCGCTAGTGACAGTGACCCAATCTGAGTGTGTACCGTTAATAACCACCCTCTGTTTTCTATCACTCAGCCAGTTACTTACCCACATACAGATGTTTTCTCCCAGTCCGAGCATTCTCATTTTATATACTAACCTTTTATGCGGTACAGTGTCAAATGCTTTGGAGAAGTCCAGATATACGATATCCATTGATTCGCCGCTGTCAAGTCTAGAACTTACCTCCTCATAGAAACTGATTAAATTAGTTTGACATGACCGATCCCTCACGAAACCATGCTGATATGGCGTTATTTGCTTATTTCCGTTGAGATGCTCTAATATAGCATCTCTCAGAAAACCTTCAAACAGTTTACCCACAACAGATGTTAAACTTACCGGCCTATAGTTTCCAGGCTCTGTTTTTGGCCCCTTTTTGAATATTGGCACCACATATGCCATGCGCCAATCCTGTGGGACATTCCCTGTCAGTATAGAGTCTGCAAATATCAGAAATAAGGGTCTGGCTATGACATTACTTAATTCCTTTAGGATACGGGGGTGTATGCCATCCGGTCCTGGCGATTTGTCTATTTTAATCTTTTTAAGTCGCTGTTGTACTTCTTCCTGGGTCAGACAGGACACTTTTAATGGGGAATTTATTTTTGCATTCTGCATGTCATCTGACAATTTATTTTCCTCAGTGAATACATTGGAGAAAAAAATATTTAACAGCTTTGCTTTCTCCTCGTCGCTCTCTGCGACTCCCCCCTCATTACTCTTTAAAGGGCCAACACCTTCAGCTTTATACTTTTTAACATTTATATAATTGAAGAACATTTTAGGGTTAGTTTTACTCTCTTTGGCAATTAATCTCTCGGTCTCTAGTTTGGCCGCTTTTATTTGTTTTTTACATGTTCTATTTTTTTCCTTATAGTTTTTCAGTGCTTCCGTGCAACCCTCCTGTTTTAGTGTTTTATATGCTTTCTTTTTGTCATTTATTGCTTTCTTTACAGTTCTGTTTATCCACATTGGTTTCTTTTTGTTCCTTAACCTTTTATTACCATACGGTATGTACCTCTCACAATGAGTTTTTAGGATGTTTTTAAAGATATCCCATTTTGTGTCTGTATTTGTGAGGACTTTGTCCCAGTTAGTTTGGCCTATGGCCTCTCTTAGTTGGCTAAAATTAGCTTTTTTAAAGTTTGGTATTTTTGTTCCTCCCTGTAGAAACGCTCTTTTGAATGATAATTGGAAGGTTATTACTTTATGGTCACTATTTCCCGGTGTCCCCCGACCTGCACGTCTGTTGTTCTGTCAGGTCTATTGGTTAATACTAAGTCCAGTATGGCCGTCCCTCTAGTCGGGTCCTGAACCAGTTGGGAGAGGTAATTGTCTTTGGTTATTGCCACGAACCTGTTTCCCTTATGAGATATACAAGTTTCAGTTTCCCAGTCTATATCTGGGTAGTTGAAGTCCCCCATAATAACCACCTCATTATGATTTGCCGCCTCGTCTATCTCGTTTAGAAGTAGATTTTCTGTGGACTCTGGTATATTAGGTGGTTTATAGTAAACTCCTATTAGTAATTTATTGTTGTTTTTAGCTCCATGTATCTCTACCCATAGTGACTCCACATGTTCATGTCCCTCACTTATATCTTCTCGGACTGTGGGCTTTAGACAGGACTTTATATAAAGGCAGACCCCTCCCCCTCTCCGGTTTTGACGATCCTTTCTAAACAGACTGTAACCTTGTACATTAACTGCCCAGTCATAGCTATCATCCAGCCATGTCTCAGTTATTCCCACTATGTCATAGTCCTCCTCACAACCTGAACATTTGTTGTTCTGTCAGGCCTATTGGTTAATACTAAGTCCAATATGGCCATCCCTCTAGTCGGGTCCTGAACCAGTTGGGAGAGGTAATTGTCTTTGGTTATTGCCAAGAATCTGTTTCCTTTATGAGATGTACAAGTTTCAGTTTCCCCGTCTATATCTGGGTAGTTGAAATCCCCCATAATAAACACCTCATTATGATTTGCCGCCTTGTCTATCTCGTCTAGTAGTAGATTTTCTGTGGACTCTGGTATATTAGGTGGTTTATAGTAAACTCCTATTAGTAATTTATAGTTGTTTTTAGCTCCATGTATCTCTACCCACAGTGACTCCACATGTTCATGTCCCTCACTTATATCTTCACGGAGTGTGGGCTTTAGACAGGACTTTATATAAAGGCAGACCCCTCCCCCTCTCCGGTTTTGACGATCCTTACCAAACAGACTGTAACCTTGTACATTAACTGCCCAGTCATAGCTATCATCCAGCCATGTCTCAGTTATTCCCACTATGTTATAGTTCTCCTAACACATCACTAATTCCATGTCATGGTCTTACCTGCTTGCTGCTCTCCTTCGTTTGACATGTGCTGGCGGCCATCTTGGGTCCTGGGTTTCTTGTAGCCTTCCACCCTGCGGCTCCTCCTTCCCCTGGGAGGAGCTGGATGCCTAGCTCATATATATAGGAGGTCTGTGGCTTCAGTTCCTTGCTTGGTCCTCTTGTGTTCACATGCTTCTAAGACTGCTGCTGCTTCTGGTTCCTGATCCTGGCTTCGTCTGACTACCCTGCTGGTTCCTGATCCTGGCTTCGTCTGACTACCCTGCTGGTTCCTGATCCTGGCTTCGTCTGACTACCCTGCTGGTTCCTGATCCTGGCTTCGTCTGACTACCCTTCTGGTTCCTGACCTCTGGCTTCGCAAAGACTCTGCTCGGTTTCACCATCCGTTTGGACTTTTGCTTTACAGCTTTATTTTCAATAAAGCCTTCTTATTTTCATTTATCTCTTGTTGTACGTCTGGTTCATGGTTCCGTGACATTAGGACCAAGCCATGAATTCGGACGGTACAGGGCCATCCTCGCTACCCACGCTGGTTGCCAGACTTGATCAGCAGGATCACCTGTTGGGTCGGTTCGCTGTGGCGTTGCAAACCCTGCTTGAACGCACGGCTCATTTCGCTCCCGTTGCCGATGGGTCGGTTGTCGCTCCTGGGCTCGCTCCTACTGCCGCTCCGGTTGTTGCGCCAGAGTCTACCCCGACACCTGTTGTTGCGCCTGCGGTGTTTCGGGGTATGACCGGTTCTGCCCCTCTTCCACAGCGCTTTGGGGGAGAGCCAACTCAGTGCCGAGGTTTCCTTAACCAGGTGGGCATTTATTTCGAGTTGCTGCCACATGCCTTTCCTACTGAGAGATCAAAGGTGGGCTTCTTGATCTCGCTGCTCTCGGACAAGGCCTTGGCCTGGGCCAGCCCTTTATGGGAGAACAACAATCCGGTGGTTGCCGAGTTTTCCGGTTTTGTTGCTTCTCTTCGGAAGGTATTCGATGTGCCGGCTCGTGCTGCCTCTGCTGCGAAGCTCCTTATGTCCATCAGACAGGGTTCACGATCCGTAGCTGAATACGCCATTGAGTTTCGTACCCTGGCAGCAGAGGTGGGCTGGAATAATGAGGCTCTGGTCGCTGCTTTCTCTCATGGTCTCTCGGATGCCTTGAAGGATGAGGTTGCAGCTAAGGACCTACCAGTTGAGCTCGAGTCTCTTATTTCTTTCCTGATTTTGATTGACACCAGACTCAGGGAGAGACCTTCCTTTAAGGAGAACCTGCGGAGGTCTTCTAACAGATTGGTGCCTACGTTTGCTGTCCCACCCGTGCCTCCCTCTCCTCCCACGCCTCCTGGGGATGACTTGTCTGGGGGTGAACCCATGCAGCTGGGGTTTGCTCGCCTGTCCGAGGGGGAGAGGGCACTCCGGAGACGCGGGGGCCGATGCATGTACTGTGGTCTCGGTGGGCATTTTCGGTTGGCATGTCCGAACCGTCCGGGAAACGCTCGTACCCTGAGATCCTGTCGGGGGCAGATCTTGGGTGGAGTCTCCTCGTCCCCGGTTTCCCGTGTTGACAAACCACTGATCACTGTTGTCCTCTCCTGGGTCGGGGGCTCGGTGACGACCCAGGCGTTGGTGGACTCTGGTGCTGGTGGTTTGTTCATTGATAGTGTGTTCGCTGCCGCCAATTCCATTCCTCTGCAGGCTCGAGGTTCCCCACTGGCTCTTGAGGCGATAGACGGCAGACCCCTTCTGCCGCCACACGTGACTCATGAGACCCTTCCAGTGGGGATAGCCATTGGTGCCGTTCACAGAGAGTCGGTCTGCCTCCAGGTTATTTCGTCTCCACACTACTCGGTGGTCTTGGGGTACCCCTGGCTCCAGAAGCATAATCCGACTTTCGATTGGAGATCGGTCGAGATCCTCTCGTGGTCACCGCAGTGTGGGGCTAGTTGCATCCATGGGTCTGTCAAGTTGCTGTGTACTTCCTCGGACTCTCTGTTGCCTCCTGAATACGAGGAGTACCGGGATGTATTCGATAAGGTGCGCGCGGTTGCCCTACCTCCGCACCGCCCATACGATTGTGCCATAGAGTTACAATCTGGTGCCGTTCCTCCTCGTGGCAAAGTCTATCCACTGTCGGTAGCGGAGAATGAGGCCATGGAGGAGTACGTGAGGGAGGCGCTTTCACGCGGACACATTCGCAAATCTTCGTCCCCGGCAGGGGCTGGATTTTTCTTTGTGAAAAAGAAGGGAGGTGAGTTGAGGCCTTGCATCGATTACAGGGGTCTCAATCGCATCACGATCAAGAACGCTTACCCGATACCCTTGATTTCCGAGCTGTTCGATCGCCTTAAAGGGGCCACGGTCTTTACCAAACTCGACCTGAGGGCGGCATATAACCTGGTAAGGATCAAGGCGGGCGATGAGTGGAAGACCGCGTTTAACACCAGGACCGGTCATTACGAATCCTTGGTTATGCCCTTTGGGTTGTGCAATGCGCCCGCAGTCTTTCAGGAATTCATCAACGATGTTTTCCGTGACCTGTTGCAGCAGTGTGTGGTAGTCTATTTGGATGACATCTTGGTATATTCTGAATCCATGGAGGCCCACATTCTGGATGTCAGACGAGTGTTGCAACGGTTACGAGAGAACAAGCTGTTCGGTAAGCTTGAGAAATGCGAATTTCACCGATCCCAGGTAACCTTCTTAGGTTACATCATTTCCGCTGAGGGGTTCTCCATGGATCCTGAGAAGGTTTCGGCTGTCTTACAGTGGCCCCAGCCCAGTGGTCTTCGTTCCCTGCAGCGCTTTTTGGGCTTCGCCAATTATTATCGGAAGTTCATCAGGGACTTTTCCATGCTGGCCAAGCCTCTCACGGATCTGACCAGGAAGGGCAGTAATTCCCAGGTCTGGCCGCTCGAGGCCATCCGAGCTTTTGAGGCCCTAAAGTCCGCCTTTGTGTCGGCTCCGATTCTGTCGCATCCCAACCCTGGGTTGCCCTTTGTCCTCGAGGTGGACGCGTCTGAGACGGGAGTAGGCGCCCTTCTGTCTCAGCGTAGAACACCAGAGGGTCCTCTGCTTCCTTGTGGGTTTTACTCCCGGAAACTGTCTTCCGCGGAGTGCAACTATCAGATTGGTGACAGGGAGTTATTGGCCATCGTGCAGGCCCTTAAAGAATGGAGGCACTTGCTCGAGGGTTCGGTGGTTCCGGTTCTCATCCTGACGGACCACAAGAATCTGACCTACCTTTCTGAGGCCAAGAGATTGACACCACGTCAGGCCAGATGGGCTCTGTTCTTGTCACGTTTTAATTACGTGGTCTCCTACCTACCCGGTTCCAAGAACATCAGGGCGGATGCCTTATCACGGCAGTACTCCGAGCTGTCCAGGGAGGAGTCGATTCCGACTTCGGTCATACCTCCGAATCAGATCCTGGCCGCCATTCGCACCAGCCTGACCTCTCCCCTGGGTGAGCAGATTTTGGCGGCTCAATCTGGTGCTCCCTCTGGGAGACCCAACGGCAGATGTTTTGTGCCTGAGGAGTTGCGCACTCGGTTGTTGCGAACCTACCATAACTCCAAGACCGCGGGGCATCCTGGAAAGAATCAGCTGTCCTGGGCTGTTTCACGTCTGTTCTGGTGGCCTTCCCTACGTTCCGACATCGCCGCATATGTAGCGGCATGCTCCGTTTGTGCCCAGAGTAAGTCCCCTCGGCACCTTCCGTTGGGCCTTCTGCAACCCATAGCCACCGGGGAGCGCCCATGGTCACACCTGGGGATGGATTTCATTGTGGACCTCCCTGCATCCCGAGGCCATACGGTCATTCTCATGATTGTGGATCGGTTTTCCAAAATGTGCCACTGTGTTCCTCTCAAGAAGTTACCCTCTGCACAAGAGTTGGCCACGATTTTTGCCAGGGAGGTCTTCCGGTTGCACGGTTTGCCTAAGGAGATTGTGTCGGATCGGGGGAGTCAGTTTGTGTCCAGGTTCTGGCGCGCCTTTTGCTCCCAGTTGGGGATTCATCTCTCCTTCTCCTCGGCCTACCACCCTCAGTCCAATGGGGCCGCAGAACGGTCCAATCAGGCCTTGGAGCAATTCCTTCGTTGCTATGTCTCCGATCACCAAGACAATTGGGTTGACCTCCTGCCTTGGGCTGAGTTTGCCAGGAACACGGCGGTGAACTCTTCCTCTGGGACGTCTCCCTTCATGGCCAATTATGGGTTCCAACCTGCCGTGTTACCGGAGGTATTCTCTCGCCAGGATATTCCGGCTGTGGAGGATCACCTTTCCGTCCTACGTGCTTCTTGGGTACAGATCCAGAAGTCCCTTGAGGTCTCTGCGCAGCGCCAGAGATTCCAGGCTGATCGCAGACGAGCGCCTGCTCCTTCCTACCAGGTCGGAGACCGTGTATGGTTGTCCACCCGCAACCTCAACCTTCGAGTGCCCACTCCCAAGCTGGCGCCTCGCTTTGTTGGTCCCTTCCGAGTGCTTCGCAGGGTAAACCCGGTAGCCTATGCCCTTGCGCTTCCTCCTGGCATGCGGATCTCCAACGTGTTTCATGTCTCCCTGTTGAAGCCACTGGTGTGTAATCGTTTCACTTCCTCGGTTCCTCGGCCTCGTCCGGTCCAAGTGGGCAATCGTGAGGAATATGAGGTGAGCAATATCCTGGACTCACGCCTGGTCCGCGGTCGGTTGCAGTTTTTGGTCCATTGGCGTGGTTATGGTCCAGAGGAGCGTTCCTGGGTTCCCTCCGCAGATGTCCATGCTCCTGCCTTGCTCCGAGCCTTCCACGCACGCTTCCCTCAGAAACCGTTTTGTGCTCCGCGGAGGAGGGGCCCTTGAGGGGGAGGTACTGTCATGGTCTTACCTGCTTGCTGCTCTCCTTCGTTTGACATGTGCTGGCGGCCATCTTGGGTCCTGGGTTTCTTGTAGCCTTCCACCCTGCGGCTCCTCCTTCCCCTGGGAGGAGCTGGATGCCTAGCTCATATATATAGGAGGTCTGTGGCTTCAGTTCCTTGCTTGGTCCTCTTGTGTTCACATGCTTCTAAGACTGCTGCTGCTTCTGGTTCCTGATCCTGGCTTCGTCTGACTACCCTGCTGGTTCCTGATCCTGGCTTCGTCTGACTACCCTGCTGGTTCCTGATCCTGGCTTCGTCTGACTACCCTGCTGGTTCCTGATCCTGGCTTCGTCTGACTACCCTTCTGGTTCCTGACCTCTGGCTTCGCAAAGACTCTGCTCGGTTTCACCATCCGTTTGGACTTTTGCTTTACAGCTTTATTTTCAATAAAGCCTTCTTATTTTCATTTATCTCTTGTTGTACGTCTGGTTCATGGTTCCGTGACATTCCAGCTCCCCAGTTTTATTAGTCAGGCTTCTGGCATTAGTATACATACATTTGAGAGGTTTATGTATATTTTTTAGCCTACACCTTTCCTTCTGAACTGTTCTAGTCCCTCCTTCCATTCCTCCCCCAGTCCCACTACCTTGCCCCCGGTCTCTATCTGCACTATCTTCCCCTCCTATAATGTAATTTTCCTCCCCCCAGTCCCTAGTTTAAACACTCCTCCAACCTTCTAGCCATCTTTCTCCCCAACACAGCTGCCCCTTCCCCATTGAGGTGCAGCCCGTCCCTACGATAGAGCCTGTAGCCGATCCCCTCCTTCCTACACTAGTTCTTGAACCACTTGTTAATCTCCCTAATCTGCCGCTGCCTTTCTTGTGTGGCCCGTTGTACAGGCAGTATTTTGGAAAATACTACCTTTGATGTCCTTGCCCTAAGCTTTTGACCTAAATCCCTGAAATCATTTTTAAGGACTCTCCACCTACCTCTAACTTTGTCATTGGTTCCGAAATGGACCATGAACGCTGGATCTTCTCCAGCCCCAGTAATAACTGGAATGGGGCAACTACAGTACCCTGAAAGATTATCAAAATTAGGGTTATTCACTTTAGAAAAAAGACGACTGAGGGGAGATCCAATTAATATGTATAAATATATCAGGGGTCAGTACAGAGATCTATCCCATCATCTATTTATCCCCAGCACTGTGACTGTGATGAGGGGACATCCTCTGCGTCTGGAGGAAAGAAGGTTCGTACACAAACATAGAAGAGAATTCTTTACGGTAAGAGCAGTGAGACTATGGAACTCTCTGCCTGAGGAGGTGGTGATGGTGAGTACAATAAAGGAATTCAAGAGGGGCCTGGATGTATTTCTGGAGCGTAATAATATTATAGGCTATAGCTACTAGAGAGGGGTCGTTGATCAAGGGAGTTATTCTGATTGCCTGATTGGAGTCGGGAAGGAATTTTTTATTCCCCTAAAGTGGGGAAAATTGGCTTCTACCTCACAGTTTTTTTTGCCTTCCTCTGGATCAACTTGCAGGATGACAGGCCGAACTGGATGGACAAATGTCTTTTTTCGGCCTTATGTACTATGTTACTATGTTACATTGATCAAATCTAGCATGTGTATGATGATTATAATATTATAAATATCAATCTTCCACACATTGGGAACTAACCATTGATAGCTTGCAACATTGTTATGTTTTAACCACCTCAGCCCCCAGTGCTTAAACACCCTGAAAGACCAGGCCACTTTTTACACTTCTGACCTACACTACTTTCACCGTTTATTGCTCGGTCATGCAACTTACCACCCAAATGAATTTTACCTCCTTTTCTTCTCACTAATAGAGCTTTCATTTGGTGGTATTTCATTGCTGCTGACATTTTTACTTTTTTTGTTATTAATCGAAATTTAACGATTTTTTTGCAAAAAAATGACATTTTTCACTTTCAGTTGTAAAATTTTGCAAAAAAAACGACATCCATATAGAAATTTTGCTCTAAATTTATAGTTCTACATGTCTTTGATAAAAAAAAAATGTTTGGGTAAAAAAAAAATGGTTTGGGTAAAAGTTATAGCGTTTACAAACTATGGTACAAAAATGTGAATTTCCGCTTTTTGAAGCAGCTCTGACTTTCTGAGCACCTGTCATGTTTCCTGAGGTTCTACAATGCCCAGACAGTACAAACACCCCACAAATGACCCCATTTCTGAAAGTACACACCCTAAGGTATTCGCTGATGGGCATAGTGAGTTCATAGAACTTTTTATTTTTTGTCACAAGTTAGCGGAAAATGATGATTTTTTTTTTTCTTTTTTTTTTTCTTACAAAGTCTCATATTCCACTAACTTGTGACAAAAAATAAAAAGTTCTATGAACTCACTATGCCCATCAGCGAATACCTTGGGGTCTCTTCTTTCCAAAATGGGGTCACTTGTGGGGTAGTTATACTGCCCTGGCATTCTAGGGGCCCAAATGTGTGGTAAGGAGTTTGAAATCAAATTCAGTGAAAAATGACCTGTGAAATCCGAAAGGTGCTCTTTGGAATATGGGCCCCTTTGCCCACCTAGGCTGCAAAAAAGTGTCACACATCTGGTATCCCCGTACTCAGGAGAAGTTGAGGAATGTGTTTTGGGGCGTCTTTTTACATATACCCATGCTGGGTGAGATAAATATCTTGGTCAAATGACAACTTTGTATAAAAAAATGGGAAAAGTTGTCTTTTGCCAAGATATTTCTCTCACCCAGCATGGGTATATATAAAATGACACCCCAAAACACATTCCCCACCTTCTCCTGAGTACGGAGATACCAGATGTGTGACACTTTTTTGCAGCCTAGGTGGGCAAAGGGGCCCATATTCCAAAGAGCACCTTTCGGATTTCACTCGTCATTTTTTACTGAATTTGATTTCAAACTCCTTACCACACATTTTGGCCCCTAGAATGCCAGGGCAGTATAACTACCCCACAAGTGACCCCATTTTGGAAAGAAGACACCCCAAGGTATTCCGTGAGGGGCATGGCGAGTTCCTAGAATTTTTTATTTTTTGTCACAAGTTAGCGGAAAATGATGATTTTTTTTTTTTTTTTTTTTTTCATACAAAGTCTCATATTCCACTAACTTGTGACAAAAAATAAAAATTTCCATGAACTCACTATGCCCATCAGCGAATACCTTGGGGTCTCTTCTTTCCAAAATGGGGTCACTTGTGGGGTAGTTATACTGCCCTGGCATTCTAGGGGCCCAAATGTGTGGTAAGGAGTTTGAAATCAAATTCAGTGAAAAATGACCTGTGAAATCCGAAAGGTGCTCTTTGGAATATGGGCCCCTTTGCCCACCTAGGCTGCAAAAAAGTGTCACACATCTGGTATCCCCGTACTCAGGAGAAGTTGAGGAATGTGTTTTGGGGTGTCTTTTTACATATACCCATGCTGGGTGAGATAAATATCTTGGTCAAATGACAACTTTGTATAAAAAAATGGGAAAAGTTGTCTTTTGCCAAGATATTTCTCTCACCCAGCATGGGTATATATAAAATGACACCCCAAAACACATTCCCCACCTTCTCCTGAGTACGGAGATACCAGATGTGTGACACTTTTTTGCAGCCTAGGTGGGCAAAGGGGCCCATATTCCAAAGAGCACCTTTCGGATTTCACTCGTCATTTTTTACTGAATTTGATTTCAAACTCCTTACCACACATTTGGGCCCCTAGAATGCCAGGGCAGTATAACTACCCCACAAGTGACCCCATTTTGGAAAGAAGACACCCCAAGGTATTCCGTGAGGGGCATGGCGAGTTCCTAGAATTTTTTATTTTTTGTCACAAGTTAGTGGAAAATGATGATTTTTTTTTTTTTTTTTCATACAAAGTCTCATATTCCACTAACTTGTGACAAAAAATAAAAACTTCCATGAACTCACTATGCCCATCAGCGAATACCTTGGGGTCTCTTCTTTCCAAAATGGGGTCACTTGTGGGGTAGTTATACTGCCCTGGCATTCTAGGGGCCCAAATGTGTGGTAAGGAGTTTGAAATCAAATTCAGTGAAAAATGACCTGTGAAATCCGAAAGGTGCTCTTTGGAATGTGGGCCCCTTTGCCCACCTAGGCTGCAAAAAAGTGTCACACATCTGGTATCCCCGTACTCAGGAGAAGTTGAGGAATGTGTTTTGGGGTGTCTTTTTACATATACCCATGCTGGGTGAGATAAATATCTTGGTCAAATGACAACTTTGTATAAAAAAATGGGAAAAGTTGTCTTTTGCCAAGATATTTCTCTCACCCAGCATGGGTATATATAAAATGACACCCCAAAACACATTCCCCACCTTCTCCTGAGTACGGAGATACCAGATGTGTGACACTTTTTTGCAGCCTAGGTGGGCAAAGGGGCCCATATTCCAAAGAGCACCTTTCGGATTTCACTCGTCATTTTTTACTGAATTTGATTTCAAACTCCTTACCACACATTTGGGCCCCTAGAATGCCAGGGCAGTATAACTACCCCACAAGTGACCCCATTTTGGAAAGAAGAGACCCCAAGGTATTCGCTGATGGGCATAGTGAGTTCATGGAAATTTTTTTTTTTTGTCACAAGTTAGTGGAATAGGAGACTTTGTATGAAAAAAAAAAAAAAAAAAAAAATCATCATTTTCCACTAACTTGTGACAAAAAATAAAAAATTCTAGGAACTCGCCAGGCCCCTCACGGAATACCTTGGGGTGTCTTCTTTCCAAAATGGGGTCACTTGTGGGGTAGTTATACTGCCCTGGCATTTTCCAGGGGCCCTAATGTCTGGTAAGTAGGTAAATGACCTGTGAAATCTGAAAGGTGCTCTTTGGAATATGGGCCCCTTTGCCCACCTAGGCTGCAAAAAAGTGTCACACATCTGGTATCTCCGTACTCAGGAGAAGGTGGGGAATGTGTTTTGGGGTGTCATTTTACATATACCCATGCTGGGTGAGAGAAATATCTTGGCAAAAGACAACTTTTCCCATTTTTTTTATACAAAGTTGGCATTTGACCAAGATATTTATCTCACCCAGCATGTGTATATGTAAAATGACACCCCAAAACATATTCCCCAACTTCTGCTGAATACGGAGATACCACATGTGTGACACTTTTTTGCAGCCTAGGTGGGCAAAGGGGCCCAAATTCCTTTTAGGAGGGCATTTTTAGACATTTGGATACCAGACTTCTTCTCACGCTTTGGGGCCCCTAAAATGCCAGGGCAGTATAAATACCCCACATGTGACCCCATTTTGGAAAGAAGACACCCCAAGGTATTCAATGAGGGGCATGGCGAGTTCATTGAAAAAAAAAAATTTTGGCACAAGTTAGCGGAAATTGATTTTTTGGATTTTGTTCTCACAAAGTCTCCCTTTCCGCTAACTTGGGACAAAAATTTCAATCTTTCATGGACTCAATATGCCCCTCAGCGAATACCTTGGGGTGTCTTCTTTCCAAAATGGTGTTATTTGTGGGGTGTTTGTACTGCCCTGGCATTTGAGGGTCTCCGCAATCATTACATGTATGCCCAGCATTAGGAGTTTCTGCTATTCTCCTTATATTGAGCATACGGGTAATGAGATTTTTTTTTTCCGTTCAGCCTCTGGGCTGAAAGAAAAAAATGAACGGCACAGATTTCTTCATTCGCATCGATCAATGTGGATGAAAAAATCTCTGCCAAAAAAAGAAAAAGGAGGGGAAAGGCGTCTGCCAGGACATAGGAGCTCCGCCCAACATCCATACCCACTTAGCTCGTATGCCCTGGCAAACCAGATTTCTCCATTCACATCAATCGATGTGGATGAATAAATCATTGCCGGGATTTTTTTTTTTTATATATACAAAGTGTTTGCCAAAGTATATGAACACCGCCACCTCCTCAGCTCATATGCCTCGGCAAACATATCTTTTACTGCAGAGGAGAAATCTCGTCTTGCAGCGCCGCATACACCGACTTGCGTGTAATCTGACAGCAGCGCAATGCTTCTGTCCGAATGCACATCAGTGCTGCAGCTAGTCGATCGGTTGGTCCACCTGGAAGGTAAAAAAAACAAAACAAAAAAGAAAAAACCAGGCCGCAAAGCAATAACTTTATTAACTTTAGAACAGAACATATTAACTTTTTTAAACTTTTTTAACTTTTTTACTTACCGGTAATTTTTTTTTTGTTTAGTTTTTTTTACCTTTATAGAACAAACCTCTCCTTCCCCATGGGACAATGTGCAAAGCGCAAATCGCCCAAAGATGTGGCGAAGTACGTTATGCACTTTATCCCAGGTGAAAGGAGAGGTTTGCAGCAGCTGTGAGTGAATGGGCCCTAATAGCCCTGTGTGCCTGTCCTGTGAGATGCAATCCCTATGCTAGGTGTACCTGTGTGTGGTACTTTCGGAAACACTCTCCATAGCATAGGGCAGGGTGGTCAGCACAGTCAGGACAGAAATAGCGGGTGTCACGCCTTATTCCACTCCTGCTACAGACACGACATCTTTTTCGGGGTGACGGTTGGGTTGAGGTACCAGGAACGACACTGGGGAAATGTCGCTCGTGTAGACGGCTAACTACACTGGGGGATGGGGCCACGGAACCTCCTGGGTAAAGGAGGTTCTCGATGATCTCTTCCTGGAATTTGAGGAAAGATCGTGTTCTCCCAGCCTTACTGTAGAGAACAAAACTATTGTACAGCGCCAATTGAATTAAATATACAGACACCTTCTTATACCAGCGTCTGGTTCTGCGGGAAACTAAATACGGAGACAACATCTGGTCATTGAAGTCCACCCCTCCCATGAGCGCATTATAGTCGTGGACACAGAGGGGCTTTTCAATGACACGGGTTGCTCGCTCAATTTGGATTGTCGTGTCTGCGTGAATGGAGGAGAGCATGTAAACGTCACGCTTGTCTCTCCATTTCACCGCGAGCAGTTCTTCGTTACACAAGGCAGCCCTCTCCCCCCTTGCAAGACGGGTGGTTACAAGCCGTTGGGGGAAGCCCACGCGACTAGTTCGCGTGGTGCCACAGGCGCAAATCCGTTCTAGAAACAAATGCCTAAAGAGGGCCACACTTGTGTAAAAATTGTCCACATAAAGATGGTACCCCTTGCCGAATAAGGGTGACACCAAGTCCCAGACTGTCTTCCCACTGCTCCCCAGGTAGTCAGGGCAACCGACCGGCTCCAGGGTCTGATCTTTTCCCTCATAGACACGAAATTTGTGGGTATAGCCTGTGGCCCTTTCACAGAGCTTATACAATTTGACCCCATACCGGGCACGCTTGCTTGGGATGTACTGTTTGAAGCCAAGGCGCCCGGTAAAATGTATTAGGGACTCGTCTACGCAGATGTTTTGCTCGGGGGTATACAAATCTGCAAATTTCTGGTTGAAATGGTCTATGAGGGGCCGAATTTTGTGGAGCCGGTCAAAAGCTGGGTGGCCTCTGGGACGGGAGGTGGTGTTGTCGCTAAAATGCAGGAAACGGAGGATGGCCTCAAATCGTGCCCTGGACATAGCAGCAGAGAACATGGGCATGTGATGAATTGGGTGCGTTGACCAATATGACCGCAATTCATGCTTTTTTGTCAGGCCCATGTTGAGGAGAAGGCCCAAAAAAATTTTAATTTCGGAAACTTGGACTGGTTTCCACCGGAAAGGCTGGGCATAAAAGCTTCCCGGGTTGGCGGATATAAATTGTGTGGCATACTGGTTGGTCTCTGCCACGACTAAGTCCAAGAGCTCCGCAGTCAAGAACAGCTCAAAAAATCCCAGGGTCGAACCGATTTGAGCCGTCTCAACCCGAACTCCAGACTGGGCGGTGAAAGGGGGAACTACAGGTGCGGCTGAAGTTGGTGACTGCCAATCAGGGTTTGCCAGCACCTCAGGGATTCTAGGGGCTCTACGGGCCTGTCTGTGCGGTGGCTGCGACGGGGTAACTAGTGCACGTGCCACCGTACCAGCTTCAACTGCCCTTCTGGTGCTCGCCACGTCACCATGTTGTACGGCAGTGCTGGTACTAGGTCCAGGGAGGGCTGCGCTGCTGGTGTATGCCTCACCACGTGATCCGGCAGCGACAGCCCCACTCTGCTGCTCTTGAAGCGGATCCTGCGTAACCTGTGGTCTAGCGACACGGGGCCGGGTACGCCTGGTGCTATCAGGGACCTCCACCTCCTCGTCCGAACTTTGGGTCAGAGAGCCACTGCTTTCCACAGGTTCATATTCTGACCCGCTAGATTCGTCAGATGAGGGTTCCCACTCCTCATCCGACTGGGTCAGAATCCTGTAGGCCTCTTCAGAAGAATACCCCCTGTTTGACATTTTGGACTACTAAATTTAGGGGTATTCCCTGAGACTACCCAAGAAAAAAAGCAAACCTGTCTTACAAAGGGGAGGCTAGCGAAGTACCGGAGGCCGCTGCGGTTGATAAAAAATATCAAAACTGATTTTTTTATCGCCGCAGTGCGTGTAAAATGAATGTGCAGTGATCAAAAAAATATATATTTTTTGTCACTGCGGTGGGGCGGGCGTGGGTGAACGCACGTGTGGGCGACCGATCAGGCCTGATCGGGCAAACACTGCGTTTTGGGTGGAGGGCGAACTAAGGTGACACTAATACTATTATAGATCTGACCGTGATCAGTTTTGATCACTTACAGATACTATAAAAGTACAAATGCTGATTAGCGATACGCTAAACAGCGAATAAAAGTGACTGCGGTGCGGTGGGGTGGGCGCTAACTGACGCTAACTACCTAACCAAGGGGCCTAAACTATCCCTAAAACCTAACAGCCAATACTAGTGAAAAAAAAAAAGTGACAGTTTACACTGATCACTTTTTTTCCTTTCACTGGTGATTGACAGGGGCGATCAAAGGGGTGATCAAAGGGTTAATTGGGGTGCAGGGGGGTGATCAGGGGCTACAGTGTAGTGTTGGTGCTACTCACAGTGATGTCTGCTTCTCTGCTGGATCCAACCGACGAAAAGGACCAGCAGAGGAGCAGAGAAGCCATATAACAGATCATATTTACTAATATGATCTGTTATATGGCTTGTGATTGGATTTTTTAAAAATCGCCAGCCTGCCAGCCAATGATCGTTGCTGGCAGGCTGGTGACGAACTTGTTCTTTAACTTTTGCCGGCCCGCGATGCGCATGCGCGGGCCGGCTTGGAGCGAAATCTCGCGTCTCGCGAGATGACGCGTATATGCGTGACTGTGCGCAGCGCTGCCACCTCCGGAACGCGAATCTGCGTTAGGCGGTCCGGAGGTGGTTAATGCAGTCTAATGAAATGAAAGATTGCATATAGTACAAATAATAAGAACATAAGCTTATTGTACAGCATGCGTAGTTTACTACTTCACTGCACTGTGTAGTAATATGTGACCTTTCATCAAAGTCTGCCTCAGGCTTTTTGAATTACAAACATACATACTTCTGTGTATGACACAATCAGTAATATTTCTTTCATGTGAAAAATGAACATGCTGCAGTATACTTACCTGAAGAAAAATGAGTCTGACATTCTGAACTCGGAACATATACTTGACACTAAATATTACTTAAAGTCCCTAGGTAATTAGTTGTAATATACTTAACTTAATTGGCAAGCCCCAGGGAGCAGTGTACAGTTAGCACACTTGTTTAGGTTAAAGGACACAAGTTAATATAGCATGAAAAGTAATGTATTTTCAAAGACAAATGATTTTGCTAGTTCATAGCTTGGATCAATGAAAACATCCAGGGTTTTCCAGGAGTAAAATACTGATCAATAGCTGATCAGTGGATTTCAAATTCCCGATATCAGTCATCGGTTTAAAGAGTCATAACACTCAAGTGAATACTGTAGCACAACTCACACGATACCAAGCACAGAACCGTACATTTTATAATGCAGAAATAGACACAGCCATCCTTCGGCGCGAACGAACCAACCAATCAGAAGTTGCAAGTTGCAGGAGTCTTCATCAAACATTTCTTTATTATATTTTCAGAAACACTTCACACAACGCGTTTCGGGGAATACGTCCCCTTCCTCAGGTGAAAACAGATGGCTGTGTCTTTTTCTGTATATTAATTTTCCGTAAGGCTTCACGCATACTCATCAAGGAGACCTACATCCGTGGCTGCACACCGACCTTTTCTGGGAATTGAAATTATTCCCATCATGTGTACAATAGGGTTGTGCCTATCATTCACACAACCCTCTAAGGTGAGCCTCCACTTGGAGTATCCTTTTTTACCTGTGCATATGGTATTTACCCTATGGTGCGCCTTTCTTTGTTTATTTAGTTACAACACCTGTGAACACAGTACATTTTATAATGGCAGTGCTTGGTATTACAGCGCAGATCCATTCACTTGAATGGACTGAGCTGCACGAAGGCCATGTAATTGATGTCACTGGCCTAGGAAGAGGAAGCTGCATTCACCGGAGTGCCATGGCCTCTTCAAAAAGCTTATGGAAGGGATGCTGGGAGTCGAACCCCCACCAATCAGATATTGATGACCTATCCTGAGGATAAGTCATCAATATGCTACTCCCGGACAAAAAAACATTTAATGGGTTTTTCCAGGATTTGGTCCCTTTTTAATAAGGCCCTTAGTATGTGGTACCTAAGACAGGCTCCCAAAACAAAGGTGACATCATGCCTTGACTTACACTACGATTTTCCATCCTGCACTGTCCAGCAAAAAAATGTGTACACTACCTTTTTTTTTTTTATATTTACAATGGAACTCAATGGTGATGGACATCACTGAATGGCATCCATCGGAGGAATCCATTTAATGTAGATGGTAATGTCTGGTTTCCCACTTATACAGTGCTACTATATTCCACAGTGCTTTACAGATATTATCATAAAGCTGTCCCCAGTAGGGCTCACAATCTAAGTTCGTTATCAGTATGTCTTTGGAGTGTGGGAGGAAACCCACGCAAACACGGGGAGAACAAACAAACTCCATGTAGATGTTGATCTTGGTTGGATTCGAACCCAGGACCCCAGCATTACAACTGCTCCTTCCCACTGAAGAGAAAGGGACAACGTGCCTGCAATGTAGGCTGTGAGCAGGTAAACATTAAAGAGGCAGCCGTGCTTGTAAAGATGCTGTAAGAGATGATCAAATTTTATAAAAATTCGATTAAGCCGGTTCGACAATTTAAAAAAAAAAAATTGGGTTTGAGCCGAATTTATTCGTGCCGAATTGCGTAAAAAAACGGCTATTTCCTGGCTGCAGAGAGCCTTTATAGTGGTGTAGAACACTGTGACTTGCAGTAACCAGCATAGGGAGTGTGGTAGTGAAATAATACTGTGAGTCAGTATGACATGCAGATGACAGGCGTCACTCTTAGAATCACTGCACACTTCACTTATTTGGGCAGTCACGGGGCCAAAACTGACCAAATAACTCAAGTATGAACTCAGCCTTACAGGTCGATGTTAGCGCCAAGAAGAAACACACTCATTTTACACCGTCGTCAGCTGATTCCACATAATTGTCTACAGAACCTGTTCTATTAAACGCCTATACAAGTAGAGCCCCCTCGACAGAGTGGAGAGGGAGTCAGCAGTAAGTTTGTGTTGACGTCACTGATTATTTTGCCCTTCCTCTGATCCGTCAGAACAATAACCCCCAAAAAACAGATCTTGTCTGTTGAGCATCCACCTTCACTCGGTCAGCATTTGGTCAGTAATCCATCAGTATTGCTAAAGCCCAAAAAAACAGGAGTGGATCAAAAACAGACATGACACATGAATGGAATATTTGCATGTCTTCTGTGTTTTGGCTACCAAATCACAAGCCAATTCTTATGGGACCATAGAGGCCTTAGAGCTGCTACACAGACAGGATCCGTTGTGCGTCTCATTTTTCCTTCCTTCTGACAGATCAGTAGAAGTAAATAAATGATGATGTCAGCCAGGCCAAAAGGCAAAATAATCACCCAGTCATGAAGTGGGGGGGTGGGAACAGCATGAGAAGTCCACAGATTGGCCCTATGACATAGTGGTGAGGTGGAAGCAGCATGAGGAGACCACAGAGTGGCACAATGACAGTGTGGAGGTGGAGTCAGCATCAGGAGACCACAGAGTGACCCGGTGACATAGTGTGGAGGTGGCAGTAGCATCAGAAGACCACAGAGTGGCAAGGTGACATAGTGTGAAAGTGGCAGCAGCATGAGGAGACCACAGAGTGGCAAGGTGACATAGTGTGGAGGTCAATAAGAGGTATGTGGAGAAGGGGATGTGCCTGTGTAGGGAGTACCTCCCATGCACACGGATCACTTCTATACACAAAAAAGGGGGGGTCAAGCGCCAATGCTCCCATGCGATAGGGGTGAAGGTGTATAGATGATGGTGGAACAAACTGTATCACATGTGGCTAGTACAGTGGCCACTACATATCCAGTGCATATGTACAAATATAGTGACAATGGTCATGGAAGAATGGTGGTAACCGTGTATCACAAATGACATACAACATCTATAACCACCCAGGATGAGCTTTGCACTTTGGATTGCTGTGTCGAGACTCTTAAATGAGGCTCCACAGTGTTTACTGTAGCTGGTCTCCCTAAGATCAGCCATTGTTTTGTTTGAGTAGTCTCCAAAAGGCATTGCTCCCGGTTAGCCAGAATCCTAGTCCACACTGATGAGGGGCAACACCCTGAAACAGCTGTCTGTGAATGGATAACTGGCTTAGGTCTTCGCCATCACATCCTTAAAGCTTGTAAAAGAGCGGGATCTTGACATAGGGGCCACTTAATATGGTGGATTTGGTGATCTCTGTAATGGGGACACCCCTTTGCTCAGTTTTCCTTCCTTTGAGGGATATCTGGCTTTCACTGTGTTTAAGACCCATAACTGGGGCTCCACAATTGTTTTGCATATTACTGTTTCCCAGGGAGCTTTGCACTTTGGATTGCTGTGTCGAGACTCTTAAATAAGGCTCCACAGTGTTTTCTGTAGCTGGTCTCCCTAAGATCAGCCATTGTTTTGTTTCACCCAAGATGATGGGAGATAGCCATTAAGATATGGAAATGGGATAAATTTTGCCACCTATATCAATACTAAAAACAATAAAAGGTCATATGAGTGACCATAAATACAAAATTCGTGTGTACTCACTTCGATGGGGGGTAGTCATCAGGATAAGCAGCATCAAGAAGCCACAGAGTGGCACAATGACAGCATGCAGAGGTGGCAGCAGCAGCTGCAGCAGCATCAGGAGGAGGCCACAGAGTGGCACAATGACAGTGTAGAGGTGGCAGCAGCATTAGGAGGCCACAGAGTGGCAAGGTGACATAGTGTGGAGGTGGCAGCAGCATGAGGAGGAGACCACAGGCAATTTGACATAGCGTGGAGGTGGCAGCAGCATCAGGAAGCCACAGAGTGGCAAGGTGACATAGTATGGAGGTGGCAGCAGCATCAGGGGACCACAGAGTGGCAAGGTGACATAGTGTGGAGGTTGCAGCAGCATGAGGAGACCACAGAGTGGCAAGGTGACATAGTGTGGAGGTGGCAGCAGCATCAGAAGATCACAGAGTGACCCGGTGACAGAGTGGGGAGGTGGGTGTCAATACCAGTACCAGATGAAGATGGTGTGTGAAAGAAGGAGCACTTGGCATCAGATATGTGGCATCAGGCGGGTGGCAGCATCAGAATATTAGCTGAGGCAGATAGCCAGAAGAAACCGGTCTCTTTTGTCAAAGTGCTGGTGTGGCACCATGGATGATCTAGTCTGATGCATCAGGCATTGGTGGTTGGAAATCCTGGCTGATCCACACCTGATTCATCTTGACAAAGGTCAGTCTCTCCACATTTTGGGTGGACAGGCGAGTTCTTCTTGGGGTAACTATGGCACCCGCCGCACTAAACACCCGCTGTGATGCACACACTACTGGCCGGGCAGGACAGCTTTTCTAAGGCAAACTCAGCCAGTTGTGGCCCAGTAGTCCAGCGGATCTTCAATGACGGCTGGCAGGGTGCACTCCAAGTATGCCACGACCTGCTGGTTCAGGTTCTGCTCTATGTCTAGCTGCTGGTGAGTAGTTTCTTCACTATTTCTTCACTCTAGACTCAGGCTGCTGCTGATGGAGCTGGTACTGCTCTTGCCACCCCACCCGCCATGGCAGTGGAACATGAGAGCAGAGGGCCCCCCCGGTCAGACCTGCGAGAGGCCACAGATAGACAACGGCCAACTAACTACTTAGAATGTCTCTATAGTAGTTCAGTCCCTCTCCGCGGATGTAAAAAAGGTCCCCATTTTCGACTGGTAGGATCCAACAAGGTGGAGAGCCAGAAGTCATCCCTCTGCCTAATGGTAACAATTCGCTTGTCACTACACAAGCAAGTGAGCATGCATCGGACCATTTGTGCAAGTGACTCGGAGGGACTCCCTGCCTCCATCTCCACTGCATACTGCCACGGTGTGTCTGGGTCCTCTGACTTGTCTTTCTCATCGCCCTGTAGCTCCTCTGCCTGCTCCTGCTCCTCCTCTCCTGTCCCTTGTGTAGAAAAACCACCCATTTTGCTACACATTGCTTGTGCTCCAATGTCCTCCTCCTGCAATGGACGGGTTCAGCGTGTGGGGTATCCCTTACCCTTTAAGAGATTTTTCCGATTATATGTCCCTCTAACAGTGTAAGCTGTCATGACAGCAACAGAAGCACAAAGCTTCTTTTAAGTGAAGTGTTGGTACCCAGGTGTAGGATTGCCAGGGTGGTGTAGAAGAGGCCACAATATCCCTGAAGAGGTTGTGTTGCACGTGTCACGGGGCTTCTTACCTGGATACATTTGGATCCCAGACATGGCCGTCTGAAGCAGTGCAAAAGGGTAGTTAACTTGGATAGTGTAGAAATAAAGTTGAGTCCAGACTTGGTTGTATGGAAGTTCAACAGTTGCTTTACTTTGCATAAACGATAATCCAAACAATCCACAGAACTTGTCTTTGTTCCCAACAGGTTTTAGCAGGACTTTAACAGGTAAACAACTTCTGCAAAAATTAACTAGTTTACTCTCAGCTCTGCTATGTCAGCAATATTAAATAGCAATGCTTTTCTTTCTGCTTGATGTTATTTTTCTGAGTCTGTCTCTCACTGTAATCCTAGGAACTTCTTGTCCTGGCTGGCTTTTAGGGAGAGCTCAGTCCCACAGGGACGAGCATCTGCGTTTCTCCCTACAGCATGGAGTACAGGAACTAACTGGTTCTAACTAGATCGTACTTTCTCCTTGGAGGAGAGTATAAGAGAGCTGGAAAGCCAGGTTCCACCCTCTGTAGATTAGCACTGCCAAGTATGCTGCCACCCGCTGGGGAACCAGGTTATTGCATGAACAAACACTAATGCATAGGAAGAAATGCACACTAAATGGAAGCCCTGGAATAAAGGCATGATGACATGGTTATTGCATATACAGACAGAAGCAGGGTGTAGGAGTGGTAATGCCACTTGGGGGCATTACATTCCCCCTTACTTAAGAGGCAAGCTGCCCTTGGTTTGTGCTTAGGGTAAGTTCCAAGGGTACCCAAGGGAAGTTAAAGTGCTGCATTAGACTATATATACAGTTACTAACTGATGTAGCAACGGCTACCACAAGGTCTCTGTCCAGACGAGTAGAGTGTCTGAGAACAGTTTCCCTGTTTCCCTATAACCAGAGAACCAAACAGGTGTGCATTAAGCACTCATTCTTGACTAACTTTGGAGTGTTCCGGCTAGTGTGGGGGTGTCTTTACTCGGTTATCCCACCACTATGCAATGAAATGCCCACAGATAGAAGAGTGGCTTTATCCGGTGTTCCCTTCCAGCAACAAGGTCTAATTATGCTTTACACTTTGTCACGTTGATGATTGAAACAGGTAGCTAAAACATAGGTATCCATAAGGCGTGCGCAAGGCCTTAGAATACAGACAAATAGGAGGAGGAACCGGTATTCTCCCATATTTTCATGAGGACTATTTCCTCAAAACACACACATTAGCAGCGGGTTACCCCTACAAAGTGTTAGACCTGCTTGTGACTTTACCACTTGGTCCTATCTGTGCAGCAACAATACATTACAATATCATAGTAGGCCTAGGCTTTCTAGCTAACACAAGAGAAATATATAACCTTTAGTACTTTTAAGTCTCAGAGGCAGTCCGTGTGAGTAATATAGGAAAAACGCTAACTATCTGTCTAGCAATATACCGTATATACTCGAGTATAAGACGAGTTTTTTGGCACATATTTTTGTGCTCAAAAAGCCCCCTCGTCTTATACTCGAGTCTAGGTCTGTATTATGGCAACTTACATTGCCCGGATCCTTAGACACGCCCATCTCATTAGTATTCACTTGGCGCAATGCGAGGGTGCCGGGCGCATGCGCAGGATCTCCGAATGTCGGGGACAGGAAAATACCGCCCAGCGAAGTGAATACTAATGAGATGGGCGTGTCTAAGGATCCGGCAGTTGGGACGTCTCTGGGCACAAATGCGGCACAAAGAACGCCCCTTGGGCAGAAAGGACAGGTGATTATAAAGATTATTTTTAACGTTTTACAATGCACACAGGGATAATACTTATATGAATTGGAAACTTACTATAAGACCTAGGGGGGCATATAAAGAGCTAATTATGCTCAGAAGGCCTGTCAGTGTCCCTTTAAGCTCCCAGTGTAAATCTCGCGAGACACGCGGGCCGCGAGATTTACACTGGGAGCAGACCGCAAGATTTACACCGGCAGTAAGTACCGGCCCCTGCACAGCCTCCCCTCCCTGTATTTAATGCAGAGTGTGTGCACACACTCTGCATTAAATACAGGGAGTCAGAGTCAGACTCCCATCAATCTGAGTCACTCACATACACTCTGCATTATAGCTGCATTTCCCACCCTAGTCTTATACTCGAGTCAATAATTTTTCCCATTTTTTGGGGGTAAAATTAGGGGCCTCGGCTTATATTCGGGTCGGCTTATACTCGAGTATATACGGTAAAGTCCATTTAGAGTTTAAAAGAGGTCACATTGTACTCGTGAAAGAGTCTATACAATGGGCTAAGATGCTTGAACTTTGCTGAAACATTTAAAACCTTAGTGCAAAAATATCACAGTAGAAATAACAAAGAGTTCAGGTATACGTTTGAGTCTATTCTTTGGGTGCTTGCTTGTAACGTTGCAAAACGGGAACATATAATTCAAAAAGTAATTTGTAATCCACATGAGGTGGTAAAGTTATTTGTAATCCACATGAGGTATAGTTGAAGTTTGGAGTCCATGAAGTTCAGGCACAAAAAGGAAGGGTGAAAAAGAAAATATAATCACAAAACAAGGGGAAAGTTTCTCAAGATGTGTCCATGGCTTGGCTCCTATTGTCTCTGTAGCTAAACGCTTGTTTCAAAGGAGTCACGATAACAGGCAGGTGGGATACCTTTGTTACATAAATACATAAAGGGAATCAACTCGGTAAAGGAAGAGAGCATATTTAAAAGAAGAAAAACTACCACAAGAGGACACAGTTTTAAATTAGAGGGGCAAAGGTTTAGAAGTAATATAAGGAAGTATTACTTTACTGAGAGAGTAGTGGATGCATGGAATAGCCTTCCTGCAGAAGTGGTAGCTGCAAATACAGTGAAGGGGTTTAAGCATGCATGGGATAGGCATAAGGCCATCCTTCATATAAGATAGGGCCGGGGGCTATCCATAGTATTCAGTATATTGGGCAGACTAGATGGGCCAAATGGTTCTTATCTGCCGACACATTCTATGTTTCTATGTTTCTATGTTAGTCCGTATGGATGTCCGCAAGGACAGTTCCGAGTCTCTGCGGG
Organism: Bufo bufo; assembly: GCF_905171765.1. Taxonomy (NCBI): domain Eukaryota; kingdom Metazoa; phylum Chordata; class Amphibia; order Anura; family Bufonidae; genus Bufo; species Bufo bufo. The sequence continues at coordinate 394,642,914 of NC_053392.1, forward strand.
TAGAAGTAGTGTCCGGAACTTGTGAAGGAGGATCGGCCCCCTGGACTTGGTTCTGCAGATGCAGGGGTTGCAGGAATTGGCATCAGAACTCGAATTTGAGGCAGAGAGAACCATTGAAGAGGGTCCAGCATGGACAACTCTGTTAGAGTCACGGCCATTTGAGGCAATGGTGGTTCAAGAGATTTATCCACTTCTCTTGGCTGATTATGAACAGGTTCCTGCAGGCACTTCTTGAGCCTGTTGCGGTGTACTCGCTGAGTACCTTTATCCGCTCTCTGGATCTTATAGACCTCCGATGAGGGGACAGCCACGACTGTGTATGGTTCGCGTTCCCAGCGACTACCTAGCTTGCTTACTGGGTTATTGTTTCTGAGCCAAACCCTGTCTCCTGGTTGCAAGGGCTCAGCATATGCATGTTGATCAAAGTCCTGTTTTTGTTTTTGTTGAGCTTTCTCTATTTTAGAGTAACTATTTCTCTGGCATCCTCTAAGAGCTTCTGATGCTCTTTGACCCACTCAGATTGGGGAGGGAGTGGTTCAAAGTCTGGCACAGGGATGTCAAGGGTAAGGTGTGCAGGTAAACGACCCTGCCTTACAAACATGAGGTAGTATGGGGTGTACCCGGTGGAGCAGTGAGTTGTGTTGTCGTACAGGTACACTAGTTCAGGCAGAAGCAAAGGCCACTCGGCTCTCTTGTGAGGTGGTACGGCCTTGAGCATATTGGTTCATCTTCTCGCACAGGCCATTCCCCTGTGGGTGATATGCAGTGGTCCTCAGTTTTTTGCAGTTGTACAAAGCACAAAGTTCATAGAACAACTGAGACTCAAATACGGACCCTTGGTCAGTGAGTATCTTGTAGGGAGACCCATATAGGAGAATTAAGCTTTTCCACCGAGCAGCTGCTGTAGTTTTGGCTGTTAAGTCCTTCACGGGAAAAGCCACAAGAAACTTGGTGTAGTGGTCTATGATCGTCATAGCATAGCTGTACCCAGATCTGCTGGGTTCCAGTTTCACGTGGTCAATGGCCACAATTTCCAGAGGGCTTTTACTCACTATTGGCCAAAGGGGGGCTCGCTGATCATGTCTTTCTCCTCTGGCCACAGCACAGGTGGGACACTCCCGTCACCAGGCTTCGATATCACTTCTCATGCCAGTCCAGTAGAAACGTCGCCTGATGGTGGCTTCCGTCTTTTGGGTTTCAAAGTGACCAGAGCTGTTAAGGTACATGTCCATTACCATCTTAGCGTCTCTCCAGGGCACTACTATCTGATGAAGACGCTCATAGGTGACTGGATCAAGCGTTCTTCTGAGGAGTAGATCTCTCTGTATGAAGAGCATTGTCGCCAGAGGCGAAGTAGCTCCGAGTCAGCTCTCCGTTGCCCGATTCTCTCCGGAACTCTCCCACTGTAAAAGTAATCCAAAAGTTCTCCGATAACTCTACCATCTGCTTGTAGTTGGAGCCAGTGCTCTTTCTCAACTGGAGGTGAGGGACCACTGGTCCTTGGAGCATTAGAGGCTTTGGAGACCTGGTGCATAGTGCGTAGAGCTTCCTGCCGGGCAAATTAAGAGTAAAACATAGACATTTCTACTTCTTCCCACTGATCATCTTTGGAAATTAGTTCATTCTGGGCAGGTAGCCTGGATAAGCGTCAGCCTTGTCATTAGCTTTGCCTGTCCGGTACTTAATGGTAAAGTTGAAGTTTGAAAAAATATATATGGTGTCTTTCCAGGATAGGTGACTGTGGGTGCAGTTCTCCTGGATACCGCTCAAAGGAGTGAAGCACAAGTGAAGAAGGGGAGCAGTAACGAATAAAACTTAACTTTTAGTATGTCTATTCTCCCTGGGTAGGGAATAAAAGACCCCTTACAAACAAAAAAACACACAATGACAGACGTAGATCCTGGGTTGGTGTGCCGCAAGTGTTGTCTTGCACACCAAATCAGGTGTCGTCCTCCCTAGGCCTGCGAAGGGCGTCGCAGAGGCCCATGGGGGATAGACCGTAATATCCCTTAATCCTAGTCCCAAGATAGGGTATTAGGACCAAGCTGATAAGAAATGGAAAGGTCTTACCAATTCTTAAAGAGGCCTCACTTGTTGACCACGTATAGTGGGTTAGTGCAGGAGGTGGTCACGTGCAGCAGGTCGGTCGTTCATCAGATGTCCATAGGAAAGAGGATATTCGAAATATCAGTCAGACCTGGTATTAGAGCAGCCTCACCAGAGAAACTTACCCTAGTACCACCCTGCTTGACCTATCCGGCCCTAGTGACCTAACACGGAGTCCGTGCCCCGCAAGGGGTGGCCCCGTCCGGAACCTTGCCCTGATAAGGAGTCCCTATGTAACCCTAAAGCAGGGTGACCAGGGGTGGAGCCCTAAGTATCAAGGCAAGTAAAGGTGTAAAACCGTAATAAATTGCGTGTGCCGCAAAATATGAATAAATGAAAATGAAGGGTGGACAAGCGCAAATGAGTTGCGCGTCCAGTGATATGTGAGCGTGTCCCAACGCGTTTCATTGATCTAACATATCTTGGTCCACTTTCATAAGTCTAAGGACCCATAAATCGTCAGGGGACACGGGGCTTATTATTATGGCTCCTGTCAGTCTACCTATTGCAACTGTATAAAAGGTATTACAATATTGCAAGTATATGGGGGTATTACATTGAAGAGCCCCTCAAAGCATGGTAGACAGGTGACAGAATGAGGCATGTGGGATGATATACATTATTGCTGGAACGGTATATTGTAGGTATCCAGAGTTGTGGGCATGGAGGTTCACCATACCAACCATCACAGGTGCACGCCTAAAGTTGAAGTTTGCCAGTCTAGAGGCCCATCTTTGCTCTAGAGCGCCCAGATGCGCAGTGTTCAAATGAGCCAGTGGATTATTATCGGTATAGACTGTGAAAGGTGTGGCCGCTAGATAATCCTTGAACTTCTCAGTTACAGCCCATACCAAGGCCAGGAATTCCAGTTTGAAGGAGCTATAATTGTGGCCATTCCGCTCCGGCTCTCATAAAGATCTGCTGGCCTAGGCGAAGACTCTTTCAGTTCCAGCTTGAGTCTGAGATAATAAGGCTCCTAACCCTTTCTTACTGGCGTCCGTATAGAGACTGAATGGCAGGCTATAGTTAGGGTAGCCCAGGACTGGTGACTCAGTGAGTTTTCCTTTAAGCAGTTGGAAAGTGGTCTCTTGCTCTTCATTCCATTCTACTGGTGTTTTAGCATTCTGGCTGCCTTTGGGATGACCCTTCAAAAGCTCCCGGATAGGCTCCGCAACTTGAGCGAAGAAGGGGATAAACCTCCGGTAGTAACTTGCGAATCCAAGAAAGCTCTTGACCTCCTTGATGGTCTTAGGAGCGGGCCAGTTTTGTACTGCCACTATCTTATCAGGGTCTGGTTTCACACCTTCCGCACTCACAACATGTCCCAGATATTTCACTTGGGGTTTAAACAAGTGAAACTTTGAAGGTTTGACTTTCAATTCATATTGAGCCATAGTCTGGAATACATCTGTTAAATGCTGTAAATGCTCTTCATAAGTCTTGGAGAAGATGATTACATCATCCAAGTACAGCAATACGGATTCAAAGTTTTTGTGTACAATGCATCTTTCCATGAGTCTCTGGAATGTTCCAAGGGTGTTGCACAGCCCAAACGGCATGTAGTTGAACTCGAACAGACCCATGGAGTAGTGAAGGCTCACTTAAAATATTTTAGAGGGTCAGCTCACCAGCAGGCCCACGCATATAATGTTTTTGAGGGTCAGCTCACCAGCAGGCCCTCAACCATAATGTTTTACAGTCAGCTCACCAGCAGGCCCTCACCTACAATCCTTTAGAGGGTCACCTCACCAGCAGGCCCTTGCATATAATGTTTTTGAGGGTCAGCTCACCAGCAGGCCCTCAAACATAATGTTTTACAGGGTCAGCTCACCAGCAGGCCCTCAACTATAATCTTTTAGAGGGTCAGCTCACCAGCAGGCCCTCACCTAAAATCTTTTAGAGGGTCAGCTCACCTGCAGGCCCTCGCCCTTGCATGTAATGTTTTAGAGGGTCAGCTCACAGCAGGCCCTCACCTACAAAGTTTTTGAGGGTCAGCTCACCAGCAGGCCCTCAACCATAATGTTTTACAGGGTCAGCGCACCAGCAGGACCTGACCTACAATCTTTTAGAGGGTCAGCTCACCAGCAGGCCCTCGCATATAATGTTTTTGAGGGTCAGCTCACCAACAGGCCCTCGCCCATAATTTTTTCAATGGTTAGCTCAGCAGCAGGCACTCGCCCATAATTTTTTCGATGCTCAGATCAGCAGCAGGCACTCGCCCCTAATGTTTTAGAGAGTCAGCTCTGCTGCAGACCCTCACCCCTAATGTTTTAGATGGTCAGATCAGCAGCAGGCCCTTGCCCGTAATGTTTTAGAGGGTCACCACACCAGCAGGCCCTTGCTCCTAATGTTTTTGAGGGTCACCAGCAGGTCATCAATCATAATTTTTCAAGGGTGTATGACGCCCTCCTTTATGTGTAATAAAGGGTGTATTGGAGTGTCGGTTCCTTGTAATTTTTGGAAGCTCTTTCACTTAGTGCATAGGCTTTATGAGTGTAGGAGTCCCACTACCTGAAAAATTGTACTACAATGTGAATGAGGACCTCCATTATGTAATATACAGGTTGTATCGGAGTGCCTATTCCTTGTAATTTTTGGCAGCACTTGCACTTTATATACAAGTAAATATACAGGAAAGAATGTTTCCTAACAATTTTTCCTCTAAAATCGATTTTATCTTCGGTTTTGTGCGTATTATTGTCAGTCTGTAAAAGTGGCATACTACTTGGACAAAATCGTTCCCAGCAGCAACCTGGGAGTCAAAGATGCATCCAGACATCCTCCCCATGCTGTTCCCAAACCATTTTGGTGGTGTTTCCATCAATTTCTGAGGGTGCCTGGTTTAATGCTTGGGTTCTCCCATTGACTTCCATTGTGCCTGGGTGCTCGGTAGAGCACCTGACCATCCTGAGGTGTCCGACCCGAGCACCCGAACACCTGAGCACTTTGGTGCTCGATCAACACTACTGATAAGCCTATTTTTTCCCACTAATACACACAAAAAAGGGCTTTGGAACAAAACTGCACTGCTGAACGCCAAATAGGCCCTTATTTTTTTCCACTTATACACGCCACAAAAGGCTTTAGAAAAGGATTCTTTACGGTAAGAGCAGTGAGACTATGGAATTCTCTGCCTGAGGAGGTGGTGATGGTGAGTACAATAAAGGAATTCAAGAGGGGCCTGGATGTATTTCTGGAGCGTAATAATATTACAGGCTATAGCTACTAGAGAGGGGTCGTTGATCCAGGGAGTTATTCTGATTGCCTGATTGAAGTCGGGAAGGAATTTTTTATTCCCCTAAAGTGGGGAAAATTGGCTTCTACCTCACAGGGTTTTTTTTGGCCTTCCTCTGGATCAACTTGCAGGATAACAGGCCGAACTGGATGGACAAATGTCTTTTTTCGGCCTTATGTACTATGTTACTATATAACTGCACCGCTGAACTGCAAATATATTTTTCTTTTGCCACTAATACACGACAAAAAGAGCTTTAGAACATATAACTGCACCGCTGAACGGCAATTATATGTTCTAAAATATAAATCGGCCATTTGGACGCTTTTTTCCGTTTTGCTGTTTGCCGTATGGGGAATATATTTTTATATTTTTATACTATGGGCGTTTTCGCACATCGCGACACCCATGATATGTATTTTTTTTTATTTTTTTTTATTTTGGGAAAAGGGGGGTGATTTGAATTTTTATGTTGTATTTATTTATTTATTTTTTACTTATTTTTTTTCTTTACACCTTTTTTTATAGTTCCCATAGGAAGTGGGCAGGAGCGGGCACCATATTTAAACACCCACCCAGCGCCGTACATGTATGGCGCTAGGCGTAAAGGGGTTAATAAAGATGAAACATTATTATCAATTGTTGTATTGTACAGTCGTGGCCAAAAAGTTTTGAGAATTACACAAATATTGGAAATTGGAAAAGTTGCTGCTTAAGTTTTTATAATAGCAATTTGCATATACTCCAGAATATTATGAAGAGTGATCAGATGAATTGCATAGTCCTTCTTTGCCATGAAAATTAGCTTAATCCCCAAAAAAACTTTCTACTGCATTTCATTGCTGTCAAAGGACCTGCTGAGATCATTTCAGTAATCGTCCTGTTAACTCAGGTGAGAATGTTGACGAGCACAAGGCTGGAGATCATTATGTCAGGCTGATTGGGTTAAAATGGCAGACTTGACATGTTAAAAGGAGGGTGATGCTTGAAATCATTGTTCTTCCATTGTTAACCATGGTGACCTGCAAAGAAACGCGTGCAGCCATCATTGCGTTGCATAAAAATGGCTTCACAGGCAAGGATATTGTGACTACTAAGATTACACCTCAATCAACAATTTATAGCATCATCAAGAACTTCAAGGAAAGAGGTTCAATTCTTGTTAAGAAGGCTTCAGGGCGTCCAAGAAAGTCCAGCAAGCGCCAGGATCGTCTCCTAAAGAGGATTCAGCTGCGGGATCAGAGTGCCACCAGTGCAGAGCTTGCTCAGGAATGGCAGCAGGCAGGTGTGAGCGCATCTGCACGCACAGTGAGGCGAAGACTTTTGGAAGATGGCCTGGTGTCAAGAAGGGCAGCAAAGAAGCCACTTCTCTCCAAAAAAAACATTAGGGAAAGATTGATCTTCTGCAGAAAGTATGGTGAATGAACTGCTGAAGACTGGGGCAAAGTCATATTCTCCGATGAAGCCTCTTTCCGATTGTTTGGGGCATCTGGAAAAAGGCTTGTCCGGAGAAGAAAAGGTGATCGCTACCATCAGTCCTGTGTCATGCCAACAGTAAAGCATCCTGAGACCATTCATGTGTGGGGTTGCTTCTCATCCAAGGGAGTGGGCTCACTCACAATTTTGCCCAAAAACACAGCCATGAATAAAGAATGGTACCAAAACACCCTCCAACAGCAACTTCTTCCAACAATCCAACAACAGTTTGGTGAAGAACAATGCATTTTCCAGCATGATGGAGCACCGTGCCATAAGGCAAAAGTGATAACTAAGTGGCTCGGTGACCAAAACGTTGACATTTTGGGTCCATGGCCTGGAAACTCCCCAGATCTTAATCCCATTGAGAACTTGTGGTCAATCCTCAAGAGGCGGGTGGACAAACAAAAACCCACTTGTAACGGATCCGCTTCTGTTAATGGACGCTTCCTAGCTTGCGCCGAGGACCACAAGCACCGCACTGGACACCACAAGCACCGCAGACTCCACAACCGCCGTAGCTTAACTGGAGCCGCGCCGTCTTCCTTCCACCCTGAATGAACCTCCAGCATTCAGGACCGTGTGGGAAAGATCTCTCCTCCAGGGAATATGCAGAGCATAGCAATCCCCAGCGTGATGCAGCAATTCCCTCCAATAACGAGACAAGGCTGCGTTTTGAACGGTTAGAAAAACATGAACTGAACTGAACTGAACTCTTTATTGAGGGCTACCCGCCCGTATTTATGCAGGTCCCCACAATGCATCATGGTTTCCTCCTCTCTGCCCTGGAGACACCCGAAGGCAATTCAATTATCTCCCAGGACAAAGGGAGATCACCAATACACATGTGAGAACAACAGGAGAGGAGTCACCACCCAAATACACAAAATCCTCCTTTCTGTCTGGGATATAATTATGGATTAACATAACTATCACAGACAGTAAAAATACAGTTTTTAAACATACACTGTAACTTTAAAACCATACATTCCATCTCCATAAAAATTACATATTTAAACTCAGCATACATCAAACATAAACACTTCCAAAAATCACACAAATCCCTCCAGCGGATCAAAAGTTTAGTGGAAGTCCTTTATGACCGACCGCAAACACAATTTCCTGCCCAAAACAGTTCCATAGATTTGGGCTGTGCGGTCGGTCAATTTCATGCAGAAAAACGGCTGAGTCCCATCTTCGAACGGGACTTAGTCTCTAGAGCTGAAAGTTCAGTATGGAAGAAGGTAATATGTCCCGGGGCCATAGTCGTAGGGCAGGAGGCTACCCATAAGTCCTCTACAATGCCCAGTGGCAAATGGCAGTTTGTCACACCACAAATTCTGACAAGCTCCAAGAAGTGATTATGAAAGAATGGGTTGCTATCAGTCAGGAATTGGCCCAGAAGTTGATTGAGAGCATGCCCAGTCGAATTGCAGAGGTCCTGAAAAAGAAGGGCCAACACTGCAAATACTGACTCTTTGCATAAATGTCATGTAATTGTCGATAAAAGCCTTTGAAACGTATGAAGTGCGTGTAATTATATTTCACTACATCACAGAAACAACTGAAACAAAGATCTAAAAGCAGTTTAGCAGCAAACTTTGTGAAAACTAATATTTGTGTCATTCTCAAAACTTTTGGCCACGACTGTATATTTACTTGTTGAGGAGATATAATTGAAAACCCTGTTTACAGATGTCACCTTATTAAAGGGATACCATTACAAGTTTTTTTTATCACATATTAAAAGTCTACATGTGAAGATTCTGCAAATTTTTATGGATGGTTTTCTGGATGTATATTTTTTAAGTCATTCTATCCATTCCACTTCTTTTCCTGGCTCTTTTACATCCTCCTTTGTTTCGACTTTTACTACTGCAGACAGCCTCGCTGGCAGACCATCCCTACGACCAGAGAGGCACCTGTAGTGACTAAATTTGAGCAAGTAACTTTGCACTAATCAATGCAGTGCTCCACTGTGGACAGAAAAGAGCAATAGAGCTGTTATACTGTTATCTCAGTTCTACACCTACTATTATGATGAGGATTACCCTTCAGATATGTTCCTCTCAACAGCAGCAGTAAACTGACAATGGATTACACATCTATATAGGAGTTTTTATAATTTGTGTGGACTGCTACAGAAGGACTATATTTTGTATTTGATTTTCAATGGCCTAGAGCTATGGAAATGAAAAAGAAAGAGAAGAAAAGAAATAGCCTAAATAAATATTTTGTTAAAAAAATAACCCTTTCTGGTGGAATTGGCCGATTTAAAGGTGTTTTGGGCTTTATATATGTAAATCTTATTAGTTATATAATGAAAGTTGAAGCAATTTTATAATTTCATTTGAGGGTCATGTCCTGGTCTTTTTAAGATTTCAAATTTCTGTTGCTGAATGGAAATAATAGCTGCTTGCCTTCAAAGCTTGAAAATGATCAGCTGCAAAGGTCAGAACCAATGTGAGCAGCAGGACATGGTTCCAGGTAGTAAGGTGGAATACAATGGAGAACCGAAACATAAAATATATGACATAAATCATTTTTTATTACATGATGACATATGCTTCATTTAAACCAGAATGAAAAAAACTGTACATATTGTTTCTGGCAGACTAAGGGGATGTTTGTAGGCAGGACATCAAAATCCAGAGACGGGGAGTGGCTTCCATATTTTTATAAGGTCTAGCCTTAAAAAGGAATGTTCTGTTATCTGGAGAGTAATCAAGCTAAATGTTTGCCAAGTAAGACGTGCTTTAAATATATTATTGTCTTATTTTGGTGTATGGGATACTCTGATCAATGAAGTGTATATCTCCAAGAGAAGATATTTGTTCTATGTAAAATGATTTGTTATCATATGAAACTTATTGTAATTACTTGCTTGCTTATACTGAAATACCAATAAATTTGAAACATAAATATATTATTGTCAATTTGTAAAAGTTGATTTATTCATGAATTCAGAGCTCAACATTCACAAACTCTACTGTTATAGTCGCCTGTGAGCACATTTGTCTGAATAAGGGCTCGTTCACACGAATGTATTTTGCGTTCCGTATACTGGCCGTTTTATGCATTCCGCATACGGTCCATATACGGAACCATTCATTTCAATGAGTCCGCATCCGTTGCTCCATTCCGTGACCCCGCAAAATTATGAGTCCTGTCCTATTCTTTTCCGTTTTGCAGACAAGAATAGGCATTTCTATAATGGGCCTCCTGGTCCGTTCCGCAAACTGCGGAAGGCACACGGGCAGCATCCGTTTTTTGCAGATCCGCAATTTGCGGACCGCAAACAATTTCACGCTAGTGTAAACAAGCCCTAAGGTTGTTTTAGCTGCAAGCACATGGACTTTTTGCAAAAATTCAGATACATGGGACAGTTGCTGAAATTTCTACAATAATTTTGTGCCTGTGAATTCACTCTATGGGCCATTTTACATGGTGCTGCTGACAAATGACTATATTTATGTTAATATACAACAAACAAATATTTTGTATGAAGAGGGTTCAGATTTTTATTTTTAATCTATTCTCCAGCCATCAGGATCTGTGGAGAAATCCATACTCACTGGGTCTCCTCCACTAGGTTCCTGAACCGGTGCTGTCTTCACTGGACTTCTGGTTCCTGCTTGTAAACTTTCTGCATGGATGGGTTCACTTCTGCTGCTGTAGCCAATGAATAACCTCAGCAGTCACATGTTCCTCAGCGATATGTGACCCAGCAGTGACATGCATCTTGGGGACATGTCACTACTGAGACCAGTCATTGGCTTCAACCGTGCATATGACCCCGTCCACGCAGGAAATTGACAGACAGGAATCAGAAGTTCAACAAAGGCAACCTGGGAGTCAAGGAGCTGCAACAGAGCAGCGAGAAGCAGGTGAGAATGGAGTTCTCCACAAGTACCACTGGCTGGGGCTTAGATAAAAAAAGAATCTTGACAACTCCTTTAAATCCTATGATACACAGTACAATTTTGCCCCAATTTGCTCAAAACACTTGTGGATTTTATACAGCACTCTGGTTTAATGGCTTGACATCTTTGGTCTTGGTGTGGGCAATTAAAAAGTTTTGATTAGCATTGATTTTCATCAGTGTAACTAGCAACCTCTTGGTAATAGGGTTAGTTTGATAAGTTAATATCTTTTTCCCAGGTGGTCTGCTGGACTCCAGATAATAAGGATAATGATTACAGCAGTCTGGATGTCATACTGAAGTTGAGGTAAACCATGGAGCACCACTGATGTGGACTGTACTTGCTGAGCCTGGTGGTAATTCTGCTTTTGAATACTGGTTGCTCAGCTGAAAGCTAATTTCCATGGGTCCACTGAAGCTCCATGTCAATTGTAACACTATCTGGATAGAATCTCTGGAAATATGTACTCTCAGCGGCAAATATTTCCTCTCATAGATTCTTTTAATCCCATTTTAAATGTTTTTTCCTTTTACCAACATTATCCTTTAGGACAAGTGGAAATGTGCGTTATCCAGATGGAAAGTGTATTTGACATACACTATTACGTCACATTACATTTTTCCTCAACAGATGAATGTTGCTTTAAATATATAATATATATACAGTACAGACCAAAAGTTTGGACACACCTTCTCATTCAAAGAGTTTTCTTTATTTTCATGACTATGAAAATTGTAGATTCCCACTGAAGGCATCAAAACTATGAATTAACACATGTGGAATTATATACATAACAAACAAGTGTGAAACAACTGAAAATATGTCATATTCTAGGTTCTTCAAAGTAGCCACCTTTTGCTTTGATTATTGCTTTGCACACTCTTGGCATTCTCTTGATGAGCTTCAAGAGGTAGTCCCCTGAAATGGTTTTCACTTCACAGGTGTGCCCTGTCAGGTTTAATAAGTGGGATTTCTTGCCTTATAAATGGGGTTGGGACCATCAGTTGCGTTGAGGAGAAGTCAGGTGGATACACAGTTGATAGTCCTACTGAATAGACTGTTAGAATTTGTATTCTGGCAAGAAAAAAGCAGCTAAGTAAAGAAAAACGAGTGGCCATCATTACTTTAAGAAATGAAGGTCAGTCAGTCAGCTAAAAAATTGAGAAAACTTTGAAAGTAAGGGCTATTTGACCATGAAGGAGAGTGATGGGGTGCTGCGCCAGATGACCTGGCCTCCACAGTCACCGGACCTGAACCCAATCGAGATGGTTTGGGGTGAGCTGGACCACAGAGTGAAGGCAAAAGGGCCAACAAGTGTTAAGCATCTCTGGGAACTCCTTCAAGACTGTTGGAAGACCATTTCAGGTGACTACCTCTTGAAGCTCATCAAGAGAATGCCAAGAGTGTGCAAAGCAGTAATCAAAGCAAAAGGTGGCTACTTTGAAGAACCTAGAATATGACATATTTTCAGTTGTTTCACACTTGTTTGTTATGTATAAAATTCCACATGTGTTAATTCATAGTTTTGATGCCTTTATAGTCATGAAAATAAAGAAAACTCTTTGAATGAGAAGGTGTGTCCAAACTTTTGGTCTGTACTGTATATAACGTTAAAATTGTATAGAATGAAAATTTTGGGGGGATTTTATCACAGTTGTAATTGTCACTGAGTTAGCCTACATGCACACGACCGTATGTGTTTTGCGGTCTGAAAATTGCAGATCTGCAAAAAAAAACGGATGACGTCCGTATGTCATCTTTTTTTTGCGGATCCATTGTAATATGCACATGGTTTTACAGCCTCAGACTTGTAAAAGTAGTGTTTGTCTACTCCGAAACGCGTTGTCATGTATTTGTAAATAAAAAGAATTGTCTCCAACTACTTGAGGTTGTGTTATTGCGCCAGGAGGTATCGAAAAAGGTGGACCACCAATACTCCACACCCCTCTATTGACTGTCAGAAGCTGTGATAATGACAGGGAGAAAGTTGCAACAGAAAGGACATGCCTCTAAGCTGCCAGCCTGAAAAAAATGTAGCAGAGCAATTAATTGGGAGTTCTCTGGGAGTTCTCTCTCTAAGTAACCCCTTTAAAATGTCAGAAAGAAAAATCATGCGCAGACCTTTAAAAATGTGAAAAGAAAATTTCAACGGATCCGTTAGTCCGGATCCGTTCTTGCAATGCATTTGTGAGACGGATGCATCTACAAATGCTGTCCGTTTGCATGCAGATTGCTAGATTCGGCAGGCAGTGTCGGCGACAGAACTGCTTGCTGTATCACTCTGCCGCAAGTGTGAAAGTACCCTTAGGCTCATTGAAATGCAGGCAGAAGGAAATGCCTGTGCTGCATTAGGAGTCACTGCTCTGACTCCATACATGGATACAGATTTGGAGTACATGTTTTCTGTCTAACTCAGGGATACCCCTGTATATTTAACTTTTATTCTGTCTCTACTTTTATTGTCAATGCCAGGTCTTGAACTTAGGATCTTCTGAATTGAAAGCAGATGCTCTAAACACTAGGCTACACAGCCCACTATTATTAATAGGAGGATTTATAATGCAATACCTGAATAATATTTCCCCCATGCATTGCAAAGTACTGTTATCTACAGATACAGTCAGGTCCATAAATATTGGGACATCGACACAATTCTAACATTTTTGGCTCTATACACCACCACAATGGATTTGAAATGAAACAAACAAGATGTGCTCTAACTGCAGACTGTCAGCTTTAATTTGAGGGTATTTACATCCAAATCAGGTGAACAGTGTAGGAATTACAACAGTTTGCATATGTGCTTCCCACTTGTTAAGGAACCAAAAATAATGGGACAATTGGCTTCTCAGCTGTTGCATGGCCAGGTGTGTGTTATTCCCTCATTATCCCAATTACAATGAGCAGATAAAAGGTCCAGAGTTCATTTCAAGTGTGCTATTTGCATTTGGAATCTGTTGCTGTCAATTCTTAAGATGAAATCCAAAGAAATCAGTGAAGCAAGCCATCATTAGGCTGAAAAAAACAAAACAAACCCATCAGAGAGATAGCAAAAACATTAGGCATGGCCAAAACAAATGTTTGGAACATTCTTAAAAAGAAGGAACGCACTGGTGAGCTCAGCAACACCAAAGCACCCGGAAGACCACGGAAAACAACTGTGGTGGATGACCGAAGAATTCTTTCCCTGGTGAAGAAAACACCATTCACAACAGTTGGCCAGATCAGGAACACTCTCCAGGAGGTAGGTGTGTGTGTGTCAAAGTCAATAATCAAGAGAAGACTTCACCAGAGTGAATACAGAGGGTTCACCACAAGATGTAAACCATTGGTGAGCCTCAAAAACAGGAAGGCCAGATTAAAGTTTGCTAAACGACATCTAAAAAAGCCTTCACAGTTCTGGAACAACATCCTATGGACAGATGAGACCAAGATCAACTTGTACCAGAGTGATGGGAAAAGAAGAGTATGGAAAAGGAAAGTAGCTGCTCATGATTCTAAGCATACCACCTCATCAGTGAAGCATGGTGGTGGTAGTGTCATGGCTTGGGCATGTATGGCTGCCAATAGAACTGGTTCTATTGTATTTATTGATGATGTGACTGCTGACAAAAGCAGCAGGATGAATTCTTAAGTGTTTTGGGCAATATTATCTGCTCATATTCAGCCAAATGCTTCAGAACTCATTGGACGGCGCTTCACAGTGCAGATGGACAATGACCCAAAGCATACTGCAAAAGCAACCGAGTTTTTTAAGGGAAATAAGTTGAATGTTATGCAATGGCCAAGTCAATCACCTGACCTGAATCCGATTGAGCATGCATTTCACTTGCTGAAGACAATACTGAAGGGAAAAAGCCCCAAGAACAAGCAGGAACAGAAGACAGTTGCAGTAGAGGCCTGGCAGAGCATCACCAGTGATGAAACCCAGCGTCTGGTGATGTCTATGTGTTCCAGACTTCAGGCTGTAATTGACTGCAAAGAATTTGCAACCAAGTATTAAAAAGTGAAAGTTTGATTTATGATTATTATTCTGTCCCATTACTTTTGGTCCCTTAACAAATGGGAGGCACATATGCAAACTGTTGTAATTCCTACACCATTCACCTGATTTGTCTGTAAATATTAAAGCTGACAGTCTGCAGTTAAGGAACATCTTGTTCGTTTCATTTCAAATCCATTGTGGTGGTGTATAGAGCCAAAAATGTTAGAATTGTGTCGATGCGTGGCCTAACCGTCATGGCGTGAGGTCGCAAGTTGCTTCAGCTCCGGTAATATCCTGGAGTTATCCTGATTATCTGACCGTTTGGATCCTGATTTTTTTACTTGAGACACCCCTCGGTAATCTACAATCTGATCGCTTACCGGTGACCTGATTATTTGCTCTGCGGCTGTGGCTGCCGCCGCCTGTCTTGTCCCTCCGAGCGAGGCCTGCACACTGCGTGGTATCCTGGACTGCAGACCTCTCGGTGAGAGCGAGAGGAGTGGGGACGCACAGACATCATACTTACCGGCGGTGATCGAGTGGAGCCTGGTGCTGCAGGTCGGTGTGACCCCCAGGTTCTCTCCCGGCTGGACTGCTGGCTTGAAGTTTCCCCCACGTGTCTGACAGTACGGGCGCCATCTTACCCGCAACGCTGGGGACAGCTGCCTCCTATCTCTGATACTAGTGCTGGATGTTGACTCTCCTGCTTGCATGCTCCTGACATATAGGAGGATCGTAACTGGTTGAGAATACCACCGTGCTGGGGTGTAGTGGGACTGCCCCTTGCTCCAAGGAAAAGACTCGCTCAAGTAAGTGGCGCGGCTGATACCCTGTTACCCCTGAGTGAGGGTGATTGCCGGAGGGCCGTTATCCCTGCTGCTGGTGAAAGGGAGATCGCTTTATGGGCCGGAAAACGGGCACCTCAGGGCCAGCTATCCCGCCTAAATTAATGCTGGACAATATGAGCCAAACAGAGGATCGGGAGGTTGGGGCCTCTTCTGAACGTCCAGAGGTGGACCTTGAAAAAGTTATGGCGGCCATCACTAATTGCCAGACGGCGCTTACAGTCAAAATTGATCATGTCCAAGCAGATCTTACTCTCCTCAGACATGATATTGATAAGATACGGGAGAGAACGACTGAAGAGGAGAGGAGGTTGAGTGACGTGGAGGACAGGGCTCGACGTGAAGACTCTGCGATAAATGCTTTGCAGAACCAAGTCAAGACCCTGATGGCGAAAGTAGAGGACGCCGAGAACCGTAACAGACGGAACAATATCCGCATTATGGGACTACCTGAGAAAGCAGAGGGTCCCTCCCCTGAGGAGTTTGCGGAACGTCTTATAAAACAGGTCTTTGATCCTATAAATCTCTCAGGGACTTTTGCAGTGGAGCGGGCCCACAGGATTCCCACTCGTCCTTTGCCTCCTGGGGCCCCGCCTCGTCCTTTCATCTTCAAGGTCCTAAATTATAGCGACCGAGATGCCGTTCTGACAGCGGCTCGCCGACTAAAGGACATTCATTTTGACAACACCCGGATCTCCTTCTACCCGGACTTTTCTACAGAAGTGCAGAAGCAGCGTAGGCAATTTACGGCGGTGAGAACCCGGCTAAGGGAGAAGGGACTTATTTACGCCATGATGTATCCGGCACGGCTCAGAGTGCAAGATGGAGAGCTGGTGAAATTCTTCGCTACCCCTGAAGAGGCATCGGACTGGCTCGATCGCAGGGGCTGAGTACAATGTGACTTATGGTTTGGGGGTCTCACCCTATGTTTTCAGATGATCACGGTATCAATGGAGCTGAATGTGCGATGGTTAGGGTAACCTGCTGCATAGGTTCAGTTTAGTGGGTTACCTAGAGCGGTGGGGTTGAGAACGGGTTTCCAGTCCCCCTTTTTTCTACTAGTGAAACAAATGGGGGGAGGGCATTTAGGCTTGGATAAGTTGGGGTCATCTGGGCAGGGAGGGGGGCATTGCCTGATGTTTTGGGCATATTGGGAGGTTTTTGCTTTAAGTTTGAGGAGTTGGTATGAATGTGTGAGTGTATGGCTTGGGTGGTGCAGTTTCTTTTGGGGTCATTGTTCTATCAGGCCGCCATGATGACGGTCTGTCGGTTTGTTTCCTGGAATGTCAGGGGTCTCAATGATAAAATTAAACGGTCTCTGGTCTTTAATTTTCTACGAAATCACAACCCGGACGTAATGATATTGCAGGAGACACATCTGCAGGGGCGGAAACTTTTGGCACTGCGGAGGCCCTGGGTGGGTGCAGCCTATCACACTGTATATAACTCTAGAGCCAGAGGTGTGTCAATTCTAGTGGCGAAGTCCCTTCCCTTCCGGTTGTATTCTGTGCATAATGATATGATGGGGCGTTTTGTGATTCTCCATGCTGCGATCAGAGGCATTGACTACCTTGTGGTAGGTGTTTATTTCCCCCCCCCCCCTTCCGGAGGGAGATACTGGATGAGATTATGAGACGAGTAGCATCTATGCCACCGATGCCTCTGATTGTGCTTGGGGACTACAATGCGGTCCTAGACCGGTCGTTGGATCGACTTCGCCCTGGTGATACTCACAATGAGGCGTTAAGTTCCTGGGCTGATGTGTTTGATTTAACGGAGGGTTGGAGGTATTTGCATCCGGGGATACGTCAATACTCCTGTTATTCTGCCTCTCACGCGGCACTCTCCCGGATAGACTTAGTGTTCCTTAGTAGGGACCTGTTATCCTCTCTAGTGGTAGCTGACTATTTGCCAAGAGGTATTTCTGACCATGCCCCCCTGTTGGTAATTCTGAGACAACCCCTTGCACCGGCTGAAAGAATATGGAGACTCAATAGTAAATGGCTGGAGGTTCTACCTGTAGTTTGGGCTGCACAGCAAGGTATGAAGGACTATTGGAAATTCAACGAGGGCTCAACTAACCCGTCAGTGGAGTGGGAAGCCTTCAAAGTTGTAATGCGTGGTACTCTGATTCAGGCGATAGCTACGCATAGGAAGGAGTTGAGTGCTACTAGGACTAAGTTGGAAGGGGAGGTGGTAGAGAAAGAGCAGGCTTTTATCGTAAACCCGAATGTAGAGAGTCGTAGATTATGGGATGAGGCACAGAGGAAACTTAGTTTACACCTAACAGAGTATACCCAGAAGCTATTGTATCAAAGACGATTAGTATTTGCTGACGGAGATAAGAACGGGAGTGCTTAGGCTTTCCTGGCTAGGACTAAGACACCTCAGACGGTAGTCCCACACATTACCTGTGGAGATGGCTCGAGGGTATATCGGCCGGGGGATATCTGCGAGCAGTTTGCCCAATTTTATGCAGACCTGTATAGCTCTAAAATTAGCTTGACCCCGGATGAGATCAGATCTTTCCTTCAAGCCATCCCCCTTACACCTTTGGCGAGGGCGGATAGTATGTATTTAGAGGGAGGTATTGATGAAGGGGAGATTAAAGCTGCGATCGGAGATATGGCAGTGGGGAAATCACCTGGTCCGGACGGCTTCCCAGTCGAATGGTACAGATTAGATGTTGCGTTACATTCTGCACGATTACTAAAACTTTTTAACTACGCCTATGAATCCGGTGGGTTGCCTTTATCCTTTGGAGAGGCTACCATTGTGGTAATTCATAAGGCTGGGAAGTCTCCGGACCACTGTGCGTCATATAGGCCTATTTCCCTACTGAATACTGACGCTAAAATTTTAGCCAAAGTCTTGGCCAAGCGACTTAGCGGAGTAGTCTTATCCGTCATTGACCCCGACCAATCTGGTTTTATGCCTGGAAAAACAACTGATAACAATCTTAGGAGGTTATATACAAACTTACAGGTCAGGCATGATAATGCGGGTTCAAGGGTCCTGGCGTCTCTCGATAATGAGAAAGCCTTTGACTCGGTAGAGTGGTACTTTATTTGGGAGACAATGTCCCGCCTTCATTTCCCTCCCTCTTTTATTAAATGGGTCCAGCTGTTGTATCAGGCGACTACAGCACGCATCAGAGTGAATGGCTTTACTTCCCGACCATTTAGGTTGTATAGGGGCACAAGGCAGGGTTGTCCCCTGTCACCATTGCTGTTTGCCCTGATAATGGAACCCCTTACACAATTAATCAATAATAGCTCCTTGATAGAGGGATGGACGATAGCTGGGATACAAGAGAAGGTGTCGCTGTACGCGGATGACCTGTTGGTGTATTTAGCTGACTCTGGCCCTTCCTTAGAAACCCTGTTAGATGTGGTGAATGGATATGGTAGATATTCAGGATTGCGAGTGAACTGGGCCAAATCCAGTCTATGTATAGTAGACATAGATGAAGGGGTATATATATCTCCGGTGTCCCCCCTGAAAGTGGTGGACAGCTTTCTTTATTTGGGGATTCATATTCATAGAGACCCTCGGCAATTCTGTCATCTGAATTTGAGACCCACTATGGAATATGTCACACGTAAATTGGAAGCCTGGGAAAATCTCCCCTTGACCTTAATAGGCAGAATTAACATCATTAAAATGGTGTTGTTGCCTAAACTATTGTATGTGTATAGAGCAGCACCAGTAAGGATCCCTAAGTCCCATTTTGATGCCTTAGACAAAGTCATGTCTCGATTCTTGTGGTGTCACCAGACCCCAAGAATAGCAAGAAAGACGTTGAAAGCTTCCTACTTACAAGGGGGTTTGCAGCTTCCAGACATGTATATTTACTACATAGCGACACGCTTGATGTATGCATCCTGGTGGATTAGAGCGGATGCCAACAATCCAGCGGTGGTGTTGGAGGCGGCGCTAATTGGGTCATATGAAGCTCTGACGAACTTGGTTTATAGGGGAGGCGGAGCTCTGGTTCATGGGAGGTATACGGAGGCTATGGTGACGGTTATAGAGGCCTGGGTGAGATTTGTGAATACACATATGGATTCTCAAACAGGTGAAACCTGGTCTCCGTATATCCCACTATGGCGTAATAAGCACCTCCCTGAGCTCCTACAACTGTCAGATTTTGAATTTTGGCCTAGGAAAGGGCTTAAGTATTTGACACAGCTGTTCCAAGATGGGGGTTTTCGCTCCTTTGAGAGTCTACAGTCGGACTTCCTGTTACCTCGGACGAGTTTTTACCGTTTCCTCGAGTTGAGACACGCTTGTGATAAGCAGTTTCATTCTTTGACCCTGAGCTTAAAGTGTGGTCCTCTGGAATCAGTAGCTAGGAGAGAGCAACCACACAAACCAATTTCTTCCTTTTACGTTGAAATTATTAAAATGCAAGAATCCCCTATCCAGCGATCATTTGTTAGATGTCGGCGGATATCCCAGAGCTGGAAGACTCTCACTTGGAGGAATGGCGTCTGGGGTGGAGGAAGTCTGTTATAAGCGCTCGGGATCAACTCATTCAGGTCAAATGGATACATAGGGTATATCTGACCCCGATGCGTCTATATCAGATGCGGCAGATATCGAGCCCTGGGTGTGACAGGTGTGGGGGGGATAGGGGATCCTTTTTTCACATGGTTTGGCCATGTCCGACAATGCAACTATACTGGAAGGGGGTGTGCAATTTCATTAATGTTAAGCTGGGGCTACCAGGGATCTGTGATCCAATAATATGCGTTATGGGGCTAGTTTCTGACGCGACTCCATCCAAGTATAGTAGAATATTGCTACGACTATTAATGTTTTATGGTAGAAAGAACATACTTTTGAACTGGAAACCACCCAAGTGCCCCACGGTGGACCAGTGGGTGCACCTTATTAACAAAGATCTTCAGATGTATAAATTGACATATGAAGCAAGAGGAGTACCTGATCGATTTGACAAAATCTGGGGAATATGGGTGCAAGCGGAGGGCACAGTTTGAGGTTCATTGAATATTGGGACTGCATTACCCAAGAGTGTGTATGTGAGTGTGGATGTGGTGTGAGTGAGTGCAGATTTCACTTTGTGACGACAGTGATGCTCTGTAATAAACATACATTTATGTTTCTTACTGTTGTGCAATATGATTATGATGGATTTGTCTGGACTTGCTTACGTGTGTAACTGTCATGTGGAATTGTTTTTCCCTTTGGGATTGTTGTATTAACTAGAAAAGTGTTAAATAAACGCTATTAAAAAAAAAAGAATTGTGTCGATGTCCCAATATTTATGGACTTGACTGTACATCTCTCTGTACATATAACAGTATGTGCAAAAACACAGCGTGAGTTTTTTTAAGAGGAAAAAGCGCAGAAGTATACTTTTTTTTAGTAATTGCAAAAAATTTATTGGCACAAAATAAATTATAATAATCACAAAACTGTCCATCAATAATGAAAGAGGCATTTCCATCAAATGATGGAAATAAACGCCACCTGATGTACTGCACTGACTACCGTATCTGTCTAGTTATATTTGTATATATTTGAATGGGGAGGGAGATCTGTGTTGGTAGATTTATTATTCTGCAGCCTACTGCAGTTGCACATGGTTGTAACCCAGCTTTCCAAGGAACCTGAAAGGCAAATCTGTTTACCTATGGCACTATTTTGAAGTGAGGAGGGGGGTTTATCTTGGTATTAGTATTCTGCAGTCTGTATTACAGCTCCACATGGTGGTAAGCCAGCTTTCCAAGGAGCCTGAAGGGAATCTGCCTAGCTATGGCAGTATTAAGGAGTAAGGACAGAGTTTATCTTGGTAGATCTGGTATTCTCCACAAGGTGGTAATCCAGCTTTTTCAGGGCCCTGAAAGGCAAATCTGCCGAGCTATGGCACTATTTAGGAGTGAGGAGGGGTCTTTATCTTGGTAGATTTAGTATTCTGCAGTCTATTACAATTCCACCAAGTGGTAATCATGCTTTCCCATAACATTGAAAGGCAATTAATTATTACTATGTAATTGGTGAGATTAGCAATTCATACTGTACTAGAGCTGGTACAATTAGCACTATTGCTTGCAGTTACCAAGTGTTTTTTGTACTACTAGTAACTAGGAGATTCCTTCCAACAAAATGGCCACCCTCACTGTGTAGTCAAAAGTTAGCCAGACTAAACCCAGCCCCCTTCTCCTACACTTGCTGTGTCACATGCACTAGCATCAGACTGTCACGGAACCATGAACCAGACGTACAACAAGAGATAAGTGAAAATAAGAAGGCTTTATTGAAAATAAAGCTGTAAAGCAAAAGTCCAAACGAATGGTGAAACCGAAGCAGAGTCTTTGAGAGGCCAGAGATCAGGAACCAGAAGGGTAGTCAGACGAAGCCAGGATCAGGAACCAGCAGGGTAGTCAGACGAAGCCAGGATCAGGAACCAGCAGGGTAGTCAGACGAAGCCAGGATCAGGAACCAGAAGCAGCAGCAGTCTTAGAAGCATGTGAACACAGGAGGACCAAGCAAGGAACTGAAGCCACAGACCTCCTATATATATGAGCTAGGCATCCAGCTCCTCCCAGTGGGAAGGAGGAGCCGCAGGGTGGAAGGCTACAAGAAACCCAGAAACCAAGATGGCCGCCAGCACATGTCAAACGAAGGAGAACAGCAAGAAGGTAAGACCATGACAGTACCTCCCCCTCAAGGGCCCCTCCTCCGCGGAGCAAAAAAACGGTTTCTGAGGGAAGCGTGCGTGGAAGGCTCGGAGCAAGGCAGGAGCATGGACATCTGCGGAGGGAACCCAGGAACGCTCCTCTGGACCATAACCACGCTAATGGATTAAAAACTGCACCCGACCGCGGACCAGGCGTGAGTCCAGGATATTGCTCACCTCATACTCCTCATGATTGCCCACTCGGACCGGACGAGGCCGAGGAACCGAGGAAGTGAAACGATTACACACCAGTGGCTTCAACAGGGAGACATGAAACACGTTAGAGATCCGCATGCCAGGAGGAAGCGCAAGGGCATAGGCTACCGGGTTTACCCTGCGAAGCACTCGGAAGGGACCAACAAAGCGAGGTGCCAGCTTGGGAGTGGGCACTCGAAGGTTGAGGTTGCGGGTGGACAACCATACACGGTCTCCGACCTGGTAGGAAGGAGCAGGCGCTCGTCTGCGATCAGCCTGGAGTCTCTGGCGCTGCGCAGAGGCCTCAAGGGACTTCTGGATCAGTACCCAAGAAGCACGTAGGACGGAAAGGTGATCCTCCACAGCCGGAATATCCTGGAGAGAGAATACCTCCGGTAACACGGCAGGTTGGAACCCATAATTGGCCATGAAGGGAGACGTCCCAGAGGAAGAGTTCACCGCCGTGTTCCTGGCAAACTCAGCCCAAGGCAGAAGGTCAACCCAATTGTCTTGGTGATCGGAGACATAGCAACGAAGGAATTGCTCCAAGGCCTGATTGGATCGTTCTGCGGCCCATTGGACTGAGGGTGGTAGGCTGAGGAGAAGGAGAGATGAATCCCCAACTGGGAGCAAAAGGCGCGCCAGAACCTGAACACAAACTGACTCCCCCGATCCGACACAATCTCCTTGGGCAAACCGTGCAACCGGAAGACCTCCCTGGCAAAAATCGTGGCCAACTCTTGTGCAGAGGGTAACTTCTTGAGAGGAACACAGTGGCACATTTTGGAAAACCGATCCACAATCATGAGAATGACCGTATGGCCTCGGGATGCAGGGAGGTCCACAATGAAATCCATCCCCAGGTGTGACCATGGGCGCTCCCCGGTGGCTATGGGTTGCAGAAGGCCCAACGGAAGGTGCCGAGGGGACTTACTCTGGGCACAAACGGAGCATGCCGCTACATATGCGGCGATGTCGGAACGTAGGGAAGGCCACCAGAACAGACGTGAAACAGCCCAGGACAGCTGATTCTTTCCAGGATGCCCCGCGGTCTTGGAGTTATGGTAGGTTCGCAACAACCGAGTGCGCAACTCCTCAGGTACAAAACATCTGCCGTTGGGTCTCCCAGAGGGAGCACCAGATTGAGCCGCCAAAATCTGCTCACCCAGGGGAGAGGTCAGGCTGGTGCGAATGGCGGCCAGGATCTGATTCGGAGGTATGACCGAAGTCGGAATCGACTCCTCCCTGGACAGCTCGGAGTACTGCCGTGATAGGGCATCCGCCCTGATGTTCTTGGAACCGGGTAGGTAGGAGACCACGTAATTAAAACGTGACAAGAACAGAGCCCATCTGGCCTGACGTGGTGTCAATCTCTTGGCCTCAGAAAGGTAGGTCAGATTCTTATGGTCCGTCAGGATGAGAACCGGAACCACCGAACCCTCGAGCAAGTGCCTCCATTCTTTAAGGGCCTGCACGATGGCCAATAACTCCCTGTCACCAATCTGATAGTTGCACTCCGCGGAAGACAGTTTCCGGGAGTAAAACCCACAAGGAAGCGGAGGACCCTCTGGTGTTCTACGCTGAGACAGAAGGGCGCCTACTCCCGTCTCAGACGCGTCCACCTCGAGGACAAAGGGCAACCCAGGGTTGGGATGCGACAGAATCGGAGCCGACACAAAAGCGGACTTTAGGGCCTCAAAAGCTCGGATGGCCTCGAGCGGCCAGACCTGGGAATTACTGCCCTTCCTGGTCAGATCCGTGAGAGGCTTGGCCAGCATGGAAAAGTCCCTGATGAACTTCCGATAATAATTGGCGAAGCCCAAAAAGCGCTGCAGGGAACGAAGACCACTGGGCTGGGGCCACTGTAAGACAGCCGAAACCTTCTCAGGATCCATGGAGAACCCCTCAGCGGAAATGATGTAACCTAAGAAGGTTACCTGGGATCGGTGAAATTCGCATTTCTCAAGCTTACCGAACAGCTTGTTCTCTCGTAACCGTTGCAACACTCGTCTGACATCCAGAATGTGGGCCTCCATGGATTCAGAATATACCAAGATGTCATCCAAATAGACCACCACACACTGCTGCAACAGGTCACGGAAAACATCGTTGATGAATTCCTGAAAGACTGCGGGCGCATTGCACAACCCAAAGGGCATAACCAAGGATTCATAATGACCGGTCCTGGTGTTAAACGCGGTCTTCCACTCATCGCCCGCCTTGATCCTTACCAGGTTATATGCCGCCCTCAGGTCGAGTTTGGTAAAGACCGTGGCCCCTTTAAGGCGATCGAACAGCTCGGAAATCAAGGGTATCGGGTAAGCGTTCTTGATCGTGATGCGATTGAGACCCCTGTAATCGATGCAAGGCCTCAACTCACCGCCCTTCTTTTTCACAAAGAAAAATCCAGCCCCTGCCGGGGACGAGGATTTGCGAATGTGTCCGCGTGAAAGCGCCTCCCTCACGTACTCCTCCATGGCCTCATTCTCCGCTACCGACAGTGGATAGACTTTGCCACTGTCATGGAACCATGAACCAGACGTACAACAAGAGATAAGTGAAAATGAGAAGGCTTTATTGAAAATAAAGCTGTAAAGCAAAAGTCCAAACGGATGGTGAAACCGAGCAGAGTCTTTGCGAAGCCAGAGGTCAGGAACCAGAAGGGTAGTCAGACGAAGCCAGGATCAGGAACCAGCAGGGTAGTCAGACGAAGCCAGGATCAGGAACCAGCAGGGTAGTCAGACGAAGCCAGGATCAGGAACCAGAAGCAGCAGCAGTCTTAGAAGCATGTGAACACAAGAGGACCAAGCAAGGAACTGAAGCCACAGACCTCCTATATATATGAGCTAGGCATCCAGCTCCTCCCAGGGGAAGGAGGAGCCGCAGGGTGGAAGGCTACAAGAAACCCAGAATCCAAGATGGCCGCCAGCACATGTCAAACGAAGGAGAGCAGCAAGCAGGTAAGACCATGACAGTACCTCCCCCTCAAGGACCCCTCCTCCGCGGAGCACAAAACGGTTTCTGAGGGAAGCGTGCGTGGAAGGCTCGGAGCAAGGCAGGAGCATGGACATCTGCGGAGGGAACCCAGGAACGCTCCTCTGGACCATAACCACGCCAATGGACCAAAAACTGCAACCGACCGCGGACCAGGCGTGAGTCCAGGATATTGCTCACCTCATATTCCTCACGATTGCCCACTTGGACCGGACGAGGCCGAGGAACCGAGGAAGTGAAACGATTACACACCAGTGGCTTCAACAGGGAGACATGAAACACGTTGGAGATCCGCATGCCAGGAGGAAGCGCAAGGGCATAGGCTACCGGGTTTACCCTGCAAAGCACTCGGAAGGGACCAACAAAGCGAGGCGCCAGCTTGGGAGTGGGCACTCGAAGGTTGAGGTTGCGGGTGGACAACCATACACGGTCTCCGACCTGGTAGGAAGGAGCAGGCGCTCGTCTGCGATCAGCCTGGAGTCTCTGGCGCTGCGCAGAGACCTCAAGAGACTTCTGGATCTGTACCCAAGAAGCACGTAGGACGGAAAGGTGATCCTCCACAGCCGGAATATCCTGGGGAGAGAATACCTCCGGTAACACGGCAGGTTGGAACCCATAATTGGCCATGAAGGGAGACGTCCCAGAGGAAGAGTTCACCGCCGTGTTCCTGGCAAACTCAGCCCAAGGCAGGAGGTCAACCCAATTGTCTTGGTGATCGGAGACATAGCAACGAAGGAATTGCTCCAAGGCCTGATTGGATCGTTCTGCGGCCCCATTGGACTGAGGGTGGTAGGCCGAGGAGAAGGAGAGATGAATCCCCAACTGGGAGCAAAAGGTGCGCCAGAACCTGGACACAAACTGACTCCCCCGATCCGACACAATCTCCTTAGGCAAACCGTGCAACCGGAAGACCTCCCTGGCAAAAATCGTGGCCAACTCTTGTGCAGAGGGTAACTTCTTGAGAGGAACACAGTGGCACATTTTGGAAAACCGATCCACAATCATGAGAATGACCGTATGGCCTCGGGATGCAGGGAGGTCCACAATGAAATCCATCCCCAGGTGTGACCATGGACGCTCCCCGGTGGCTATGGGTTGCAGAAGGCCCAACGGAAGGTGCCGAGGGGACTTACTCTGGGCACAAACGGAGCATGCCGCTACATATGCGGCGATGTCGGAACGTAGGGAAGGCCACCAGAACAGACGTGAAACAGCCCAGGACAGCTGATTCTTTCCAGGATGCCCCGCGGTCTTGGAGTTATGGTAGGTACGCAACAACCGAGTGCGCAACTCCTCAGGCACAAAACATCTGCCGTTGGGTCTCCCAGAGGGAGCACCAGATTGAGCCGCCAAAATCTGCTCACCCAGGGGAGAGGTCAGGCTGGTGCGAATGGCGGCCAGGATCTGATTCGGAGGTATGACCGAAGTCGGAATCGACTCCTCCCTGGACAGCTCGGAGTACTGCCGTGATAAGGCATCCGCCCTGATGTTCTTGGAACCGGGTAGGTAGGAGACCACGTAATTAAAACGTGACAAGAACAGAGCCCATCTGGCCTGACGTGGTGTCAATCTCTTGGCCTCAGAAAGGTAGGTCAGATTCTTGTGGTCCGTCAGGATGAGAACCGGAACCACCGAACCCTCGAGCAAGTGCCTCCATTCTTTAAGGGCCTGCACGATGGCCAATAACTCCCTGTCACCAATCTGATAGTTGCACTCCGCGGAAGACAGTTTCCGGGAGTAAAACCCACAAGGAAGCAGAGGACCCTCTGGTGTTCTACGCTGAGACAGAAGGGCGCCTACTCCCGTCTCAGACGCGTCCACCTCGAGGACAAAGGGCAACCCAGGGTTGGGATGCGACAGAATCGGAGCCGACACAAAGGCGGACTTTAGGGCCTCAAAAGCTCGGATGGCCTCGAGCGGCCAGACCTGGGAATTACTGCCCTTCCTGGTCAGATCCGTGAGAGGCTTGGCCAGCATGGAAAAGTCCCTGATGAACTTCCGATAATAATTGGCGAAGCCCAAAAAGCGCTGCAGGGAACGAAGACCACTGGGCTGGGGCCACTGTAAGACAGCCGAAACCTTCTCAGGATCCATGGAGAACCCCTCAGCGGAAATGATGTAACCTAAGAAGGTTACCTGGGATCGGTGAAATTCGCATTTCTCAAGCTTACCGAACAGCTTGTTCTCTCGTAACCGTTGCAACACTCGTCTGACATCCAGAATGTGGGACTCCATGGATTCAGAATATACCAAGATGTCATCCAAATAGACTACCACACACTGCTGCAACAGGTCACGGAAAACATCGTTGATGAATTCCTGAAAGACTGCGGGCGCATTGCACAACCCAAAGGGCATAACCAAGGATTCGTAATGACCGGTCCTGGTGTTAAACGCGGTCTTCCACTCATCGCCCGCCTTGATCCTTACCAGGTTATATGCCGCCCTCAGGTCGAGTTTGGTAAAGACCGTGGCCCCTTTAAGGCGATCGAACAGCTCGGAAATCAAGGGTATCGGGTAAGCGTTCTTGATCGTGATGCGATTGAGACCCCTGTAATCGATGCAAGGCCTCAACTCACCGCCCTTCTTTTTCACAAAGAAAAATCCAGCCCCTGCCGGGGACGAAGATTTGCGAATGTGTCCGCGTGAAAGCGCCTCCCTCACGTACTCCTCCATGGCCTCATTCACCGCTACCGACAGTGGATAGACTTTGCCACGAGGAGGAACGGCACCAGATTGTAACTCTATGGCACAATCATATGGGCGGTGCGGAGGTAGGGCAACCGCGCGCACCTTATCGAATACATCCCGGTACTCCTCATATTCAGGAGGCAACAGAGAGTCCGAGGAAGTACACAGCAACTTGACAGACCCATGGATGCAACTAGCCCCACACTGCGGTGACCACGAGAGGATCTCGACCGATCTCCAATCGAAAGTCGGATTATGCTTCTGGAGCCAGGGGTACCCCAAGACCACCGAGTAGTGTGGAGACGAAATAACCTGGAGGCAGACCGACTCTCTGTGAACGGCACCAATGGCTATCCCCACTGGAAGGGTCTCATGAGTCACGTGTGGCGGCAGAAGGGGTCTGCCGTCTATCGCCTCAAGAGCCAGTGGGCAACCTCGAGCCTGCAGAGGAATGGAATTGGCGGCAGCGAACACACTATCAATGAACAAACCACCAGCACCAGAGTCCACCAACGCCTGGGTCGTCACCGAGCCCCCGACCCAGGAGAGGACAACAGTGATCAGTGGTTTGTCAACACGGGAAACCGGGGACGAGGAGACTCCACCCAAGATCTGCCCCCGACAGGATCTCAGGGTACGAGCGTTTCCCGGACGGTTCGGACATGCCAACCGAAAATGCCCACCGAGACCACAGTACATGCATCGGCCCTCACGTCTCCGGAGTGCCCTCTCCCCCTCGGACAGGCGAGCAAACCCCAGCTGCATGGGTTCACCCCCAGACAAGTCATCCCCAGGAGGCGTGGGAGGAGAGGGAGGCACGGGTGGGACAGCAAACGTAGGCACCAATCTGTTAGAAGACCTCCGCAGGTTCTCCTTAAAGGAAGGTCTCTCCCTGAGTCTGGTGTCAATCAAAATCAGGAAAGAAATAAGAGACTCGAGCTCAACTGGTAGGTCCTTAGCTGCAACCTCATCCTTCAAGGCATCCGAGAGACCATGAGAGAAAGCAGCGACCAGAGCCTCATTATTCCAGCCCACCTCTGCTGCCAGGGTACGAAACTCAATGGCGTATTCAGCTACGGATCGTGAACCCTGTCTGATGGACATAAGGAGCTTCGCAGCAGAGGCAGCACGAGCCGGCACATCGAATACCTTCCGAAGAGAAGCAACAAAACCGGAAAACTCGGCAACCACCGGATTGTTGTTCTCCCATAAAGGGCTGGCCCAGGCCAAGGCCTTGTCCGAGAGCAGCGAGATCAAGAAGCCCACCTTTGATCTCTCAGTAGGAAAGGCATGTGGCAGCAACTCGAAATAAATGACCACCTGGTTAAGGAAACCTCGGCACTGAGTTGGCTCTCCCCCAAAGCGCTGTGGAAGAGGGGCAGAACCGGTCATACCCCGAAACACCGCAGGCGCAACAACAGGTGTCGGGGTAGATTCTGGCGCAACAACAGGAGCGGCAGTAGGAGCGAGCCCAGGAGCGACAACCGACCCATCGGCAACGGGAGCGAAATGAGCCGTGCGTTCAAGCAGGGTTTGCAACGCCACAGCGAACCGACCCAACAGGTGATCCTGCTGATCAAGTCTGGCAACCAGCGTGGGTAGCGAGGATGGCCCTGTACCGTCAGAATTCATGGCTTGGTCCTAATGTCATGGAACCATGAACCAGACGTACAACAAGAGATAAGTGAAAATGAGAAGGCTTTATTGAAAATAAAGCTGTAAAGCAAAAGTCCAAACGGATGGTGAAACCGAGCAGAGTCTTTGCGAAGCCAGAGGTCAGGAACCAGAAAGGTAGTCAGACGAAGCCAGGATCAGGAACCAGCAGGGTAGTCAGACGAAGCCAGGATCAGGAACCAGCAGGGTAGTCAGACGAAGCCAGGATCAGGAACCAGAAGCAGCAGCAGTCTTAGAAGCATGTGAACACAAGAGGACCAAGCAAGGAACTGAAGCCACAGACCTCCTATATATATGAGCTAGGCATCCAGCTCCTCCCAGGGGAAGGAGGAGCCGCAGGGTGGAAGGCTACAAGAAACCCAGAATCCAAGATGGCCGCCAGCACATGTCAAACGAAGGAGAGCAGCAAGCAGGTAAGACCATGACAGCCACGAGGAGGAACGGCACCAGGTTGTAACTCTATGGCACAATCGTATGGGCGGTGCGGAGGTAGGGCAACCGCGCGCACCTTATCGAATACATCCCGGTACTCCTCGTATTCAGGAGGCAACAGAGAGTCCGAGGAAGTACACAGCAACTTGACAGACCCATGGATGCAACTAGCCCCACACTGCGGTGACCACGAGAGGATCTCGGCCGATCTCCAATCGAAAGTCGGATTATGCTTCTGGAGCCAGGGGAAGCCCAAGACCACCGAGTAGTGTGGAGACGAAATAACCTGGAGGCAGACCGACTCTCTGTGAACGGCACCAATGGCTATCCCCACTGGAAGGGTCTCATGAGTCACGTGTGACGACAGAAGGGGTCTGCCGTCTATCGCCTCAAGAGCCAGTGGGCAACCTCGAGCCTGCAGAGGAATGGAATTGGCGGCAGCGAACACACTATCAATGAACAAACCACCAGCACCAGAGTCCACCAACGCCTGGGTCATCACCGAGCCCCCGACCCAGGAGAGGACAACAGTGATCAGTGGTTTGTCAACACGGGAAACCAGGGACGAGGAGACTCCACCCAAGATCTGCCCCCGACAGGATCTCAGGTACGAGCGTTTCCCGGACGGTTCGGACATGCCAACCGAAAATGCCCACCGAGACCACAGTACATGCATCGACCCTCGCGTCTCCGGAGTACCCTCTCCCCCTCGGACAGGCGAGCAAACCCCAGCTGCACATGGGTTCACCCCCAGACAAGTCATCCCCAGGAGGCGTGGGAGGAGAGGGAGGCACGGGTGGGACAGCAAACGTAGGCGCCAATCTGTTAGAAGACCTCCGCAGGCTCTCCTTAAAGGAAGGTCTCTCCCTGAGTCTGGTGTCAATCAAAATCAGGAAAGAAATAAGAGACTCGAGCTCCACTGGTAGGTCCTTAGCTGCAACCTCATCCTTCAAGGCATCCGAGAGACCATGAGAGAAAGCAGCGACCAGAGCCTCATTATTCCAGCCCACCTCTGCTGCCAGGGTACGAAACTCAATGGCGTATTCAGCTACGGATCGTGAACCCTGTCTGATGGACATAAGGAGCTTCGCAGCAGAGGCAGCACGAGCCGGCACATCGAATACCTTCCGAAGAGAAGCAACAAAACCGGAAAACTCGGCAACCACCGGATTGTTGTTCTCCCATAAAGGGCTGGCCCAGGCCAAGGCCTTGTCCGAGAGCAGCGAGATCAAGAAGCCCACCTTTGATCTCTCAGTAGGAAAGGCATGTGGCAGCAACTCGAAATAAATGCCCACCTGGTTAAGGAAACCTCGGCACTGAGTTGGCTCTCCCCCAAAGCGCTGTGGAAGAGGGGCAGAACCGGTCATACCCCGAAACACCGCAGGCGCAACAACCGGAGCGGCAGTAGGAGCGACAACCGACCCATCGGCAACGGGAGCGAAATGAGCCGTGCGTTCAAGCAGGGTTTGCAACGCCACAGCGAACCGACCCAACAGGTGATCCTGCTGATCAAGTCTGGCAACCAGCATGGGTAGCGAGGATGGCCCTGTACCGTCAGAACTCATGGCTTGGTCCTAATGTCACGGAACCATGAACCAGACGTACAACAAGAGATAAGTGAAAATAAGAAGGCTTTATTGAAAATAAAGCTGTAAAGCAAAAGTCCAAACGAATAGTGAAACCGAAGCAGAGTCTTTGAGAGGCCAGAGATCAGGAACCAGAAGGGTAGTCAGACGAAGCCAGGATCAGGAACCAGCAGGGTAGTCAGACGAAGCCAGGATCAGGAACCAGCAGGGTAGTCAGACGAAGCCAGGATCAGGAACCAGAAGCAGCAGCAGTCTTAGAAGCATGTGAACACAGGAGGACCAAGCAAGGAACTGAAGCCACAGACCTCCTATATATATGAGCTAGGCATCCAGCTCCTCCCAGTGGGAAGGAGGAGCCGCAGGGTGGAAGGCTACAAGAAACCCAGAAACCAAGATGGCCGCCAGCACATGTCAAACGAAGGAGAACAGCAAGAAGGTAAGACCATGACACAGACAGGGAGAGGGAGGGGGAGATAACATGGATGCAGCCTGAGAGGACAATGCACTTCTTTTCTATTGTATTTTTCATGGTCTGCAATTGTGATAGCTATTGAAACAAGAGAAAATAACAGAGACACATAAGTTACATTTTGTTGGTTGTTCTTTATTGTTTGTTTTTGGATTATGGCTTTAGTGGCCCTTTACATCCCCTGCTACTCCAGTTATGGGCTCTCGTGATCCCTGCTAGTTTTGATTTATTTCCTGGAATGATGGTATGCAGCAGTAGTACATGACCACTGCAGACAGTCATTGGCTTCAGCAGACTTCAGATGTTTTACAAGCATGTAGAGCAAAAGATGCTGAGGCGATTGATTGCTCCAGGAAAATAAGAAAGACTGTCCGGGACAAATGGAGCAGCAGTGGATTTACAAGGTGAGTAGTGTGCTTTTTAATTTTATAATGGTTCCCGCAGCTAGTTTAATTTCATAAACTTTCAGACAACCCCTTTAATCTAAATAGTGTCATTCCAAGAAAATAATCTTTGATGTTAGTTCTGAATGTATTTTCTATCCCCGCTGTTATCTCAGTGAACATCTGCATGTCTGTGCAGACATAATAATAATATTCTGCATGGGCCCATGGAAGAGTTGTGGTCATGCCTTGCATAGCTATGTGTGAGATTAGACTCTCCAACAGATAGTGTAGTAGAATGGGATTTGGTGACATATGATGGGAAAGTTCCTACAGGTTCATTAGTCTGTGGAAGTAGTCACTGTCATTTCTGTAACTCAGCAGAATACAGCAGGAGGGAGCTCCCCTGAGAGTCAGTCACACGTTGTCATGCTAGACTTGTTCGTCTTTCCCAGCTTAAGAATTTCCTGCCAGGATGTGGGATCCTCCTTCCTTCCTTGCATGTCCCCATCTCTACACTTCCCTCCTCCCTCTTCTTTATTGTCTTTTCCTCCGATGTCTGGTCAGGGCCATGTTATGATCTGTCAGGAAGAACATGAGAATGCTGCCAAGTTCCTTTAGCATTCCTTCAGCCTGGGAAATGTATCCCAATACCGGAATCTTCATGTGTGAATTCAAGCTTCAGTATTCCACATGCACTCATACAGCCCAAACTGTTAAACCTTATTATTAAACTTGTTGTTAAAGAGAACCTGTTGTCAGTTATGGGAGGCATGAAATAGAGTCAAGCTCCCTCATGACAAAGAACTACGGGGCAGATGTACTGTTACAAATGCTCCAGAATTCTGGCACACATGCCTTGTACTATATTAAGAGTGTGTGACTCTTTTGTTTCCACCATAGATGATAAAGGGGTGTAGCTTAGTTGGAAAGGGGTAACACCATGCTCCAAAATTCAAAGAATCAAAGCATTTTTGCCACAAACTTTTGGTTAACAGTAAGCCAACTAATTGGTGGTAGAAACTTAGGGGAACTTTATTAGGGCCTCAATGCCACAAAATATGATAAGCATGAGATTGCTGGTGGTCCAACCTCTGGGACTACCAAGATCCCAAAAATAGGGGTCCCGATTCCCCTGAATGAAGGCAGCAGTGGTTGCGCATGCGTGCCATTGCTCCATTCATTCTCTATGGGACTGGAGGAACTAGCTGAGTACAGTGCTTGGCTATCCCCAGAAGTTCCAAAGAAAATGAACAGAGCACTGGTATGCATTCTTTACCACTGCTAAATTCATTTGTGGAAGGCCTAGTGGTTGTGCCTCCACCTATCTGATGCTTATTCCCTATGCTGTGAATAGTAGATAAGCTCTAGTTTTGTTAAAAAATAAATAAATCTGCCTCCATGCTTTGCTCCAAAACACTACAGCATATCCAAAAAAGCATAGGTTTAAAAAAAAAAACCAGGCATGGGAAACAGTATATGTAAATAGGGAGAGATCTATCAATGAAGCCGAGCCAGGCAGTCAGAAACTGCAGAAGAGCCACCCAGTCGACACTTCTTCATGTGCCAATGGCGTACTTTCAATGGAGCAAAAAAAGCCAGTAGAGATAAAATATCCAAAATAATGTCAATTTTATTGTATATTAAAATATGTAGAAAAAGGCAAGATGGAAAAAAGTATACAGAGAAGCGAAGGGCATAATATACAGCTGGACTGTCATGTATCCACACAAGGCTGATAAGCACTTGATGGGTACCAGGTCAGATACTGTGACTCACAGGCACCCTAAGTCTGTATCACAGATGGTAAATAACACCCCAATGGGGGACTATACAGCGTGATATAACAATATATGGGAAATCCCTGGATGTCCGTGAGATACACAGTCTGCGTCCTAAGTGGTCATAGACAGAATGTATATAACAGGCTTAATAAAGTATATCCGCAGCCTAGTCTATAATACAACACATATATAAACAGCCTAAAAGATAACATAGGCCTAATATGGATATGATATATAGTAGGATGTGTAGTGGTGTCTAACTACACCTAACACAGGACGTACCTGAAGACATGAAAATAACCCAAGAAGATAAGTGACTCTAAGCGCAGGACCTCGACGAGCGTTTCACCTCAGCGGCTTCGTTAATGGAGGCAGACTATGCAGTTGATGAGGGCCTGGGGAAGGGGGACGGCGTTGAACTTTTCTTGACAAGAAGACACTGCACTTTCATACAGCTGCCACTAGGGGGAGCTCATTGAAAAGAGATTACTTCAGCTTCCATTTAAGTAAATGGTAACTGTATAAATTCCTATGCACTGATCTCCCCCCTAGCGGGGGCAGCAGGCGGTCCTCGTTGTAATAGAAAGTAGGCAGATTGATCGATGTATTTACAGTTTGACAGTTCTAGTGTAAAAACATTGAAAAATATGGTGCTCAGAATGAGTGTTATATTTATGAGGCACTTATTCCACTTTTTCCAACATAGAAGTCAGATAAGTGGTTGAGGTCAACAGCAATATTTTTATTACAATTTTATTAAAATTTCCTCTGCTTAATAAAAAAAAAAAAAATCAACAGATGTCTGGAGCGTTATACTTTGCATTGCCTGGGAGTAATTGCTGCATGTGTACTGGTTAACTGGGTGGGACAAGGGGTCTATACTAAGTTTTGTTATGGTGCCCTATGAGATGTGAATTTGCACCTGTCCTAAAACATACTTTTTGTAATGAGGGAGTCTGTTGCTCTTTCTTGCTGCCCATGGTTAGTGCAGCATGAAAAAGAAAGGTCCCCCTTAAATATTAGCTTTAACCTCTTCATGTCTGTATTGTAAACTAATGGGCTAATGGACTGATACCTGTGCCTGCAGTCTGTTAATTTACATGCTGGGTATGATGGCACTGCAGCTCCTGCCTGATCCTGTACTATGACAGGGAATTTAATAATCATATTGAAGATTGTACTTCCACACATATCCATAGGATGCATCATAAATGTCCAATTAGTGTTGAGCGCGAATATTCGAATAGCTAATTTTTTTTGCGAATATCCGCACTTTGCTAATTCGCGAATATTTTCGAATATAGCACTATAAATTCGCTATTTAGAATATTCATTATTTTATTTTTTTATTATTGTTATATTTTTTTCTTTCCCACTTCCCAAAAGTACAGTAGTTCTTACCTGTCCTGAGGATTCCTGGCTTCCTGGCTGCTCCAGTCAGTGCCCGTTGCCGCTTCTACCAAATTCCGTGCTCATGGAGCGTCCCCATCACCATGGGAACGCCTCCATACTAGAATGTACTGTCGGATGTGAGAATTAAGTTGAAATCGCAATGTGATTACTTCAAGTTGTATTAATCGAATTGCGATTTCAACTTAGCACTGCTATATTCCATATTCGTTAACTTCGTTAATTCTAGTAAGCAGACCCATTAGAAACACAGCTCTAAGTTGAAATCGCAATTCGATTATTATAACTTGAAGTAATCGCATTGCGATTTCAACTTAGTCCTGGTTTACTATGGTTGGCTTGGTAGAATTATCGAAGATGACAAATATGACGAATGTATTCGTCATATTCCTCAAAACGAAGATAACAAAGTATTCTCCATCTTCGTTTTAGCTCTATATTCGTCAACTTTGCTAATTCTAGCAATCAAATAGGAAAGTTGACTATAGAGACAGCTGTGTTTAATTCGCTATGCGATTATATTACTTAGCTTTTTTAAAAAAATAAATAAAATAATTATAATAATTATCAAGTATTATAATTATTTTATTTATTTTTAAAAAAAGCAAAGTAATATTATCGCATAGCGAATTAAAAACTTAGCTGTCTCTAGTCAACTTTCCTATTTGATTGATATAATTAGCGAAGTTGACGAATATGGAGCTAAAACGAAGATGTAGAATACTTCGTTATCTTCGTTTTGAGGAATATGACGAATACATTCGTCATATTCGTCATCTTCGCTAATTCTAGATATCAAACCAATAGGAAAGTTACCCTAAGTTAAAATCGCAATACGCGATTTTTAAATCGCATATTAATCGCGATAACTAGAATAATGACGAATATTTGATTTCGACGAATATGAGACGAATATTTAAGCGAATATTCACGAATTTCGTCAAAATCGAATATTGCACCTCCCGCTCATCACTATGTCCAATAAGTGTAGGTATGGAACCCACACCTATATGTATAATAGGGCACTGTCTCGCATCTACAGTGAATGGAGAGATGGCCATGCTTTCTCTATTCACTTTTATAGGAGTTATATAGTAACCACACTCGAGCCATAAATATCCAGACATGAATACTCCTTTAAAAGGGTTATCCACTTTTTACTATTGATGACCTATCCTCAGAATAGGTCATCAATATCAGATCTTCGGGGGTCTGTATGAGCGCTGCCTTCTCTTCAAACAGCTGACTCCCGGAACCCCCTGTTGATCTGATATTGATGATCTATCATGACGATATGTCATCATTAGTAAAAAGCGGACAACCCTTTTAAGTTAACCTTTGCAATACCCTTTGTTCCTTGCATTTGCTTATTTAGGGGATATATCCAAGTTCTTCCTAATTATAAAAAAAAAAAAACTAATTGGTAGAGGCTGTTTCTGGTAAGACTTATGGCTAGAAAGCGGAAATCCTCTGAATACCTTGTCCGGCATGGCGTAAGTTGAAGAAACAAACGTATAATTTTAAATGTACATTCATTTCATCTAGACTCCACATGCCTCAGAAGAGTTATTGATGTTATTTTTTACATAAAGTCTATACACTAATAAGCATTACTTTCTGTACTTTTTCATTTTTATTTCCTCTCTGTTTCCCCCTCTTGACTCTTGGGTGGGTTAGGGATACTGAAGGTTATAAATCTGGTGATTGAATGTATATGTATAAATGTGTTATTTATACACTGATTACAATTGATGCCATCAAATCTGAGAATGAGGGTGGGAATAATTTAGGTAACAGATTTTACCCTGTTACATAAATTAACTGTTTACTTTCCCTGAAAGGGCCATTTGGGAATAGAACCCCATCCTGAAACATTAGCCCCATTACTATGACTTGGTGGAGACAAGCAGATCCGTTTGACAATTGAAACTGTAGTAATTTGATCATTGGTTTTACACTAACAGCTTTTTATGTCAGTTTTTTGATCATGGTATATTAAAAAGTTGACCTGGTATGTACTGAAATATTGGGATGTATCCTAGCATTTACATTACATACAGTGTACAGTCTAAATTATTCCCTCATAGAGCAAAAGAAAATATTTTATCATTTTATGGACTATCTCAAGATATAGGAATCATAGTAATATAGTTAAGTTGTGACATAGGGACATCTCCTGAGTGTGTTTCCTTCTTGAAGATCATTAACTAGTGTTAATCGAGCACCAAAGTGCTCGGGTGTTCGGGTGCTCGGGTCGAACACCTCGGGATGCTCGGGTGCTCTACCAAGCACCCGAGCACAATGGAAGTCAATGGAAGAACCAGAGCATTAAACCAGGCACCCCCTGCTCTGAAGAGGGGAGGGTGTCTGGTTCACAGGAAAAGGTCAGAAATTAATGGAAACACCACTGAAATGGTTCGGGAACAGCATGGGGAGGATGTCTGGATGCATCTTGGACTCCCAGGTTGCTGCTGGGATCGATGTTGTCCGAGTAGTAGGCCACTTTTACAGACTGACAATAATACGCACAAAACAGAAGATAAAATCTTTAGGAATCATTCTTTCCTATATATTTACTTGTATATAATATGCAAGTGCTGCCAAAAATTACAAGAAAGAGGCACTCCGATACAACCTGTATATCACATAAAGGAGGTCCTCATTCACATTGTGGTACAATTGTTCATGTAGTGGGACTCCTACACTCATAAAGCCTATGCACTAGTTGAAAGGGCTGCCAAAAATTACAAGGAAGAGGCCCTCCGATACAACCTGTACAGTTGTGTTCAAAATAATAGCAGTGTGTTTAAAAAAATGAATAAAGCTCAAAATCCTTCTAATAGCTTTTATTTCCATACACACAAATGTATTGGGAACCCTACACATTCTATTCCAAATCAAAACAGGAAGAAAAATATATCAAATTTGTGTTGTTCCTCTAAAACAATTGAAGAAAAGTGAAAAATTTAAGAAAAGTGGGATAATGGACTGATACCTGAGCCTGCAGCCTGTTAATTTACATGCTGGGTATGATGGCACTGCTCAAAAAAATAGCAGTGTTTGTATTCTTTACAAACTCAAACATTCACTATATAAACTGAAAAATGTTTGAAGATTTTGCTTTCTTCTTTGAATCGCTTAACTAATTTTTGGTTGTA
Organism: Bufo bufo; assembly: GCF_905171765.1. Lineage (NCBI taxonomy): Eukaryota > Metazoa > Chordata > Amphibia > Anura > Bufonidae > Bufo > Bufo bufo. Next base: position 394,681,966 of record NC_053392.1, read on the forward strand.
TAACCACTGTTTCTGAGAACTGCTGTACATCTGTGTTACATGGAGTCAACCAACTTTTGGCACCTGTGAACAGGTATTCCAGCCCAGGATGATTGGACTACATTCCACAGTTCTTTTCTATTTCTTGGTTTTGCCTCAGAAACTGCATTTTTTATGTCACCCCACACGTTTTCTATTGGATTAAAATGCCCACTCCATAACGTCAATCTTGTTGGTCTGGAACCAAGATGTTGCACGTTTACTGGTGTGTTTGGGGTCGTTGTGTTGTTGGAACACCCATTTCAAGGGCATTTCCTCTTCAGCTTAAGGCAGCATGACCTCTTTAAGTATTGATATATTCAAATTGATCCCTGATATGCGATAAATAGGCCCAACACCTTAGTATGAGAAACATTCCCATATCATGATGCTTGAACCACCATGCTTCACTGTCTTCACAGTGTACTGTGGCTTGAATTCAGTGTTTGGGGGTCATCTGACAAACTGTCTCCAGCCACTAGACCCAAAAAGAACATTCTTACTTTCATCAGTTTCTTTAGGCCAGTCAATGTGCTCCTTGGCAAATTGTAACCTCATCAGCCCATGTCTTTTTTTCAATAGTGGGACTTTGCGGGGACTTCTTGCAGATGGCTTGGCTTCACATAGGTGTCTTCTAATTGTAACAGTACTCACAGGTAACTTTAGACCTTCTTTGATCTTCTTGGAGCTGATTGTTGGCTGAGTCCTTGCCATTTTGACTATTCTTCTATCCATTCCGATGGTAGTTTTTCGCTTTCTTCCACGTCTTTCAGGTTTTGGTTGCCATTTTAAAGCATAGTTAAGTTGTGACATAGGGACATCTCCTGAGTGTGTTTTCTTCTTGAAGATCATTAACTAGTGTTGTTCGAGCACCAAAGTGCTCGGGTGTTCAGGTCAAACATTTTAGCTGAGCAGCCTATCATTTTCTGCACTTCTTTATATGTTTTCCCCTCTCCAATCAACTTTTCAATCAAGGTACACTGTTATTCTGAACAATGTCTGGAACAACCCATTTTCCTCAGAATTTCAGAGAGAAATACACTGTAACCAGCATGCACAACAATTGCTGCCTTCCTTCCTTAAATAAGGGCAATAATTGCAACCTGTTTTTCAAAGAATGAATGACCTCACTCATTGAACTCCACACTGCTATTATTTTGAACATGACCCTTTCAATAAGTGATTAAATTACAGAGAATCAGCAGCATGCATGTCATGACTGTTGGGTCTATTGGGTTTCTATTACTCTACTACTCCTGCTTGTAAATTATTTGCCATGTAGAAATATAATTTCTACCAAAAACAGTGATTGATCAGGTTAGTGATGTCTGACTGCTATTATTTTGAACACAACTGTATGTCACATAATGGAGGGTCTTATTCACATTGTGGTAAAATTGTTCAGGTAGTGGGACTCCTACACTCATAAAGCCTATGTACTAGGTGAAAGGGTTTCCAAAAATTAAAAGGAACCGGCACCCCAATACACCCTTTATTACACATAAAGGAGGGCATCATACACCCTTGAAAAATTATGATTAATGGCCTGCTGGTGACCCTCTAAAACATTAGGAGCAAGGGCCTGCTGGTGACCCTCTAAAACATTACGGGCAAAGGCCTGCTGGTGAGCTGACCATCTAAAACATTAGGGGTGAGGGTCTGCTGCAGAGCTGACTCTCTAAAATATTAGGGGCCTGCTGGGGAGGTGACCATCTAAAACGTTATGGGCGAGTTCCTGCTGCTGAGCTGACCATTGAAAAAAGGATGGGCGAGTGCCTGCTGCTTAGCTAACCATTAATAAAATTATGGGTGAGGGCCTGCTTGTGAGCTGACCCTGTAAAAGATTATGGTTGAGGACCTGCTGGTGAGCTGAACCTCAAAAAAATTATG
>NC_053392.1:394683973-394713364 GCF_905171765.1 Bufo bufo
CCCTCTCCGCGGATGTAAAAAAAGGTCCCCATTTTCGACTGGTAGGATCCAACAAGGTGGAGAGCCAGAAGTCATCCCTCTGCCTAATGGTAACAATTCGCTTGTCACTACACAAGCAAGTGAGCATGCATCGGACCATTTGTGCAAGTGACTCGGAGGGACTCCCTGCCTCCATCTCCACTGCATACTGCCACGGTGTGTCTGGGTCCTCTGACTTGTCTTCTCATCGCCCTGTAGCTCCTCTGCCTGCTCCTGCTCCTCCTCTCCTGTCCCTTGTGTAGAAAAACCACCCATTTTGCTACACATTGCTTGTGCTCCAATGTCCTCCTCCTGCAATGGACGGGTTCAGCGTGTGGGGTATCCCTTACCCTTTAAGAGATTTTTCCGATTATATGTCCCTCTAACAGTGTAAGCTGTCATGACAGCAACAGAAGCACAAAGCTTCTTTAAGTGAAGTGTTGGTACCCAGGTTAGGATTGCCAGGGTGGTGTAGAAGAGGCCACAATATCCCTGAAGAGGTTGTGTTGCACACGTGTCACGGGGCTTCTTACCTGGATACATTTGGATCCCAGACATGGCCGTCTGAAGCAGTGCAAAAGGGTAGTTAACTTGGATAGTGTAGAAATAAAGTTGATCCAGACTTGGTTGTATGGAAGTTCAACAGTTGCTTTACTTTGCATAAACGATAATCCAAACAATCCACAGAACTTGTCTTTGTTCCCAACAGGTTTTTAGCAGGACTTTAACAGGTATAACAACTTCTGCAAAAATTAACTAGTTTACTCTCAGCTCTGCTATGTCAGCAATTTAAATAGCAATGCTTTTCTTTCTGCTTGATGTTATTTTTCTGAGTCTGTCTCTCACTGTAATCCTAGGAACTCTTGTCCTGGCTGGCTTTTAGGGAGAGCTCAGTCCCACAGGGACGAGCATCTGCGTTTCTCCCTACAGCATGGAGTACAGGAACTAACTGGTTCTAACTAATCGTACTTTCTCCTTGGAGAGGAGTATAAGAGAGCTGGAAAGCCAGGTTCCACCCTCTGTAGATTAGCACTGCCAAGTATGCTGCCACCCCTGGGGAACCAGGTTATTGCATGAACAAACACTAATGCATAGGAAGAAATGCACACTAAATGGGAAGCCCTGGAATAAAGGCATGATGACATGGTTATTGCATATACAACAGAAGCAGGGTGTAGGAGTGGTAATGCCACTTGGGGCAATTACATTCCCCCTTACTTAAGAGGCAAGCTGCCTTGTTTGTGCTTAGGGTAAGTTCCAAGGGTACCCAAGGGAAGTTAAAGTGCTCTGCATTAGACTATATATACAGTTACTAACTGATGTAGCAACGGCTACCACAAGGTCTCTGTCCAGACGAGTAGAGTGTCTGAGACAGTTTCCTGTTTCCCTATAACCAGAGAACCAAACAGGTGTGCATTAAGCACTCATTCTTGACTAACTTTGGAGTGTTCCGGCTAGTGTGGGGGTGTCTTTACTCGGTTATCCCACCACTATGCAATGAAATGCCCACAGATAGAAGAGTGGCTTTATCCGGTGTTCCCTTCCAGCAACAAGGTCTAATTATGCTTTACACTTTGTCACGTTGATGATTGAAACAGGTAGCTAAAACATAGGTATCCATAAGGCGTGCGCAAGGCCTTAGAATACAGACAAATAGGAGGAGGAACCGGTATTCTCCCATATTTTCATGAGGACTATTTCCTCAAAACACACACATTAGCAGCGGGTTACCCCTACAAAGTGTTAGACCTGCTTGTGACTTTACCACTTGGTCCTATCTGTGCAGCAACAATACATTACAATATCATAGTAGGCCTAGGCTTTCTAGCTAACACAAGAGAAATATATAACCTTTAGTACTTTTAAAGTCTCAGAGGCAGTCCGTGTGAGTAATATAGGAAAAACGCTAACTATCTGTCTAGCAATATACCGTATATACTCGAGTATAAGACGAGTTTTTTGGCACATTTTGTGCTCAAAAAGCCCCCCGTCTTATACCGAGTCTAGGTCTGTATTATGGCAACTTACATTGCCCGGATCCTTAGACACGCCCATCTCATTAGTATCACTTGGCGCAATGCGAGGGTGCCGGGCGCATGCGCAGGATCTCCGAATGTCGGGGACAGGAAAATACCGCCCAGCGAAGTGAATACTAATGAGATGGGCGTGTCTAAGGATCCGGCAGTTGGGACGTCTCTGGGCACAAATCGGCACAAAGAACGCCCCTTGGGCAGAAAGGACAGGTGATTAAAAGATTATTTTTAACGTTTTACAATGCACACAGGGATAATACTTATATGAATTGGAAACTTACTATAAGACCTAGGGGGGCATATAAAGAGCTAATTATGCTCAGAAGGCTGTCAGTGTCCCTTTAAGCTCCCAGTGTAAATCTCGCGAGACACGCGGGCCGCGAGATTTACACTGGGAGAGACCGCAAGATTTACACCGGCAGTAAGTACCGGCCCCTGCACAGCCTCCCCTCCCTGTATTTAATGCAGAGTGTGTGCACACACTCTGCATTAAATACAGGGAGTCAGAGTCAGACTCCCATCAATCTGAGTCACTCACATACACTCTGCATTATAGCTGCATTTCCCACCCTAGTCTTATATACTCGAGTCAATAATTTTTCCCATTTTTTGGGGTAAAATTAGGGGCCTCGGCTTATATTCGGGTCGGCTTATACTCGAGTATTACGGTAAAGTCCATTTAGAGTTTAAAAGAGGTCACATTGTACTCGTGAAAGAGTCCTATACAATGGGCTAAGATGCTTGAACTTTGCTGAAACATTTAAAACCTTAGTGCAAAAATATCACAGTAAAATAACAAAGAGTCAGGTATACGTTTGAGTCTATTCTTTGGGTGCTTGCTTGTAACGTTGCAAAACGGGAACATATAATTCAAAAAGTAATTTGTAATCCACATGAGGTGGTAAAGTTATTTGTAATCCACATGAGGTATAGTTGAAGTTTGGAGTCCATGAAGTTCAGGCACAAAAAGGAAGGTGAAAAAGAAAATATAATCACAAAACAAGGGGAAAGTTTCTCAAGATGTGTCCATGGCTTGGCTCCTATTGTCTCTGTAGCTAAACGCTTGTTTCAAAGGAGTCACGATAACAGGCAGGTGGGATACCTTTGTTACATAAATACATAAAGGGAATCAACTCGGTAAAGGAAGAGAGCAATTTAAAAGAAGAAAAACTACCACAAGAGGACACAGTTTTAAATTAGAGGGGCAAAGGTTTAGAAGTAATATAAGGAAGTATTACTTTACTGAGAGAGTAGTGGATGCATGGAATAGCCTTCCTGCAGAAGTGTAGCTGCAAATACAGTGAAGGGGTTTAAGCATGCATGGGATAGGCAAAGGCCATCCTTCATATAAATAGGGCCGGGGGCTATCCATAGTATTCAGTATATTGGGCAGACTAGATGGGCCAAATGGTTCTTATCTGCCGACACATTCTATGTTTCTATGTTTCTATGTTAGTCCGTATGGATGTCCGCAAGGACAGTTCCGAGTCTCTGCGGGTAGAATAGTGTCCGGAACTTGTGAAGGAGGATCGGCCCCCTGGACTTGGTTCTGCAGATGCAGGGGTTGCAGGAATTGGCATCAGAACTCGAATTTGAGGCAGAGAGAACCATTGAAGAGGGTCCAGCATGGACAACTCTGTTAGAGTCACGGCCATTTGAGGCAATGGTGGTTCAAGAGATTTATCCACTTCTCTTGCTGATTATGAACAGGTTCCTGCAGGCACTTCTTGAGCCTGTTGCGGTGTACTCGCTGAGTACCTTTATCCGCTCTCTGGATCTTATAGACCTCCGATGAGGGGACAGCCACGACTGTGTATGGTTCGCGTTCCCAGCGACTACCTAGCTTGCTTACTGGGTTATTGTTTCTGAGCCAAACCCTGTCTCCTGGTTGCAAGGGCTCAGCATATGCATGTTGATCAAAGTCCTGTTTTTGTTTTTTGTTGAGCTTTCTCTATTTTAGAGTAACTATTTCTCTGGCATCCTCTAAGAGCTTCTGATGCTCTTTGACCCACTCAGATTGGGGAGGGAGTGGTTCAAAGTCTGGCACAGGATGTCAAGGGTAAGGTGTGCAGGTAAACGACCCTGCCTTACAAACATGAGGTAGTATGGGGTGTACCCGGTGGAGCAGTGAGTTGTGTTGTCGTACAGGTACACTAGTTCAGGCAGAAGCAAAGGCCACTCGGCTCTCTTGTGAGGTGGTACGCCTTGAGCATATTGGTTCATCTTCTCGCACAGGCCATTCCCCTGTGGGTGATATGCATGGTCCTCAGTTTTTTGCAGTTGTACAAAGCACAAAGTTCATAGAACAACTGAGACTCAAATACGGACCCTTGGTCAGTGAGTATCTTGTAGGGAGACCCATATAGGAGAATTAGCTTTTCCACCGAGCAGCTGCTGTAGTTTTGGCTGTTAAGTCCTTCACGGGAAAAGCCACAAGAAACTTGGTGTAGTGGTCTATGATCGTCATAGCATAGCTGTACCCAGATCTGCTGGTTCCAGTTTCACGTGGTCAATGGCCACAATTTCCAGAGGGCTTTTTACTCACTATTGGCCAAAGGGGGCTCGCTGATCATGTCTTTCTCCTCTGGCCACAGCACAGGTGGGACACTCCCGTCACCAGGCTTCGATAACACTTCTCATGCCAGTCCAGTAGAAACGTCGCCTGATGGTGGCTTCCGTCTTTTGGGTTTCAAAGTGACCAGAGCTGTTAAGGTACATGTCCATTACCATCTAGCGTCTCTCCAGGGCACTACTATCTGATGAAGACGCTCATAGGTGACTGGATCAAGCGTTCTTCTGAGGAGTAGATCTCTCTGTATGAAGAGCATTGTCGCCAGAGGCGAAGTAGCTCCGAGTCAGCTCTCCGTTGCCCGATTCTCTCCGGAACTCTCCCACTGTAAAAGTAATCCAAAAGTTCTCCGATAACTCTACCATCTGCTTGTAGTTGGAGCCAGTGCTCTTTCTCAACTGGAGGTGAGGGACCACTGGTCCTTGGAGCATTAGAGGCTTTGGAGACCTGGTGCATAGTGCGTAGAGCTTCCTGCCGGGCAAATTAAGAGTAAAACATAGACATTTCTACTTCTTCCCACTGATCATCTTTGGAAATTAGTTCATTCTGGGCAGGTAGCCTGGATAAGCGTCAGCCTTGTCATTAGCTTGCCTGTCCGGTACTTAATGGTAAAGTTGAAGTTTGAAAAAATATATATGGTGTCTTTCCAGGATAGGTGACTGTGGGTGCAGTTCTCCTGGATACCGCTCAAAGGAGTGAAGCACAAGTGAAGAAGGGAGCAGTAAACGAATAAAACTTAACTTTTAGTATGTCTATTCTCCCTGGGTAGGGAATAAAAGACCCCTTACAAACAAAAAAACACACAATGACAGACTAATCCTGGGTTGGTGTGCCGCAAGTGTTGTCTTGCACACCAAATCAGGTGTCGTCCTCCCTAGGCCTGCGAAGGGCGTCGCAGAGGCCCATGGGGATAGACCGTAATATCCCTTAATCCTAGTCCCAAGATAGGGTATTAGGACCAAGCTGATAAGAAATGGAAAGGTCTTACCAATTCTTAAAGAGGCCTCACTTGTTGACCACGTATAGTGGGTTAGTGCAGGAGGTGGTCCACGTGCAGCAGGTCGGTCGTTCATCAGATGTCCATAGGAAAGAGATATTCGAAATATCAGTCAGACCTGGTATTAGAGCAGCCTCACCAGAGAAACTTACCCTAGTACCACCCTGCTTGACCTATCCGGCCCTAGTGACCTAACACGGAGTCCGTGCCCCGCAAGGGGTGGCCCCGTCCGGAACCTTGCCCTGATAAGGAGTCCCTATGTAACCCTAAAGCAGGGTGACCAGGGGTGGAGCCCTAAGTATCAAGGCAAGTAAAGGTGTAAAACCGTAATAAATTGCGTGTGCCGCAAAAATATGAATAAAGAAAATGAAGGGTGGACAAGCGCAAATGAGTTGCGCGTCCAGTGATATGTGAGCGTGTCCCAACGCGTTTCATTGATCTAACATATCTTGGTCCACTTTCATAAGTCTAAGGACCCATAAATCGTCAGGGACACGGGGCTTATTATTATGGCTCCTGTCAGTCTACCTATTGCAACTGTATAAAAGGTATTACAATATTGCATATATGGGGGGTATTACATTGAAGAGCCCCTCAAAGCATGGTAGACAGGTGACAGAATGAGGCATGTGGGATGATATACATTATTGCTGGAACGGTATATTGTATATCCAGAGTTGTGGGCATGGAGGTTCACCATACCAACCATCACAGGTGCACGCCTAAAGTTGAAGTTTGCCATCTAGAGGCCCATCTTTGCTCTAGAGCGCCCAGATGCGCAGTGTTCAAATGAGCCAGTGGATTATTATCGGTATAGACTGTGAAAGGTGTGGCCGCTAGATAATCCTTGAACTTCTCAGTTTACAGCCCATACCAAGGCCAGGAATTCCAGTTTGAAGGAGCTAAATTGTGGCCATTCCGCTCCGGCTCTCATAAAGATCTGCTGCCTAGCGAAGACTCTTTCAGTTCCAGCTTGAGTCTGAGATAATAAGGCTCCTAACCCTTTCTTACTGGCGTCCGTATAGAGACTGAATGGCAGGCTATAGTTAGGGTAGCCCAGGACTGGTGACTCAGTGAGTTTTCCTTTAAGCAGTTGGAAAGTGGTCTCTTGCTCTTCATTCCATTCTACTGGTGTTTTAGCATTCTGGCTGCCTTTGGGATGACCCTTCAAAAGCTCCCGGATAGGCTCCGCAACTTGAGCGAAGAAGGGGATAAACCTCCGGTAGTAACTTGCGAATCCAAGAAAGCTCTTGACCTCCTGATGGTCTTAGGAAGCGGGCCAGTTTTGTACTGCCACTATCTTATCAGGGTCTGGTTTCACACCTTCCGCACTCACAACATGTCCCAGATATTTCACTTGGGGTTTAAACAAGTGAAACTTTGAAGGTTTGACTTTCAATTCATATTGAGCCATAGTCTGGAATAATCTGTTAAATGCTGTAATGCTCTTCATAAGTCTTGGAGAAGATGATTACATCATCCAAGTACAGCAATACGGATTCAAAGTTTTTGTGTACAATGCATCTTTCCATGAGTCTCTGGAATGTTCCAAGGGTGTTGCACAGCCCAAACGGCATGTAGTTGAACTCGAACAGACCCATGGAGTAGTGAAGGCTCACTTAAAATATTTTAGAGGGTCAGCTCACACAGCAGGCCACCGCATATAATGTTTTTGAGGGTCAGCTCACCAGCAGGCCCTCAACCATAATGTTTTACAGTCAGCTCACCAGCAGCCCTCACCTACAATCCTTTAGAGGGTCACCTCACCAGCAGGCCCTTGCATATAATGTTTTTGAGGGTCAGCTCACCAGCAGGCCCTCAAACATAATGTTTTACAGGGTCAGCTCACCAGCAGGCCCTCAACTATAATCTTTTAGAGGGTCAGCTCACCAGCAGGCCCTCACCTAAAATCTTTTTAGAGGGTCAGCTCACCTGCAGGCCCTCGCCCTTGCATGTAATGTTTTAGAGGGTCAGCTCACAGCAGGCCCTCACCTACAAAGTTTTTGAGGGTCAGCTCACCAGCAGGCCCTCAACCATAATGTTTTACAGGGTCAGCGCACCAGCAGGACCTGACCTACAATCTTTTAGAGGGTCAGCTCACCAGCAGGCCCTCGCATATAATGTTTTTGAGGGTCAGCTCACCAACACACAGGCCCTCGCCCATAATTTTTTCAATGGTTTAGCTCAGCAGCAGCACTCGCCCATAATTTTTTCGATGCTCAGATCAGCAGCAGGCACTCGCCCCTAATGTTTTAGAGAGTCAGCTCTGCTGCAGACCCTCACCCCTAATGTTTTAGATGGTCAGATCAGCAGCAGGCCCTTGCCCGTAATGTTTTAGAGGGTCACCACACCAGCAGGCCCTTGCTCCTAATGTTTTTGAGGTCACCAGCAGGTCATCAATCATAATTTTTCAAGGGTGTATGACGCCCTCCTTTATGTGTAATAAAGGGTGTATTGGAGTGTCGGTTCCTTGTAATTTTTGGAAGCTCTTTCACTTAGTGCATAGGCTTTATGAGTGTAGGAGTCCCACTACCTGAAAAATTGTACTACAATGTGAATGAGGACCTCCATTATGTAATATACAGGTTGTATCGGAGTGCCTATTCCTTGTAATTTTTGGCAGCACTTGCACTTTATATACAAGTAAATATACAGGAAAGAATGTTTCCTAACAATTTTTCCTCTAAAATCGATTTTATCTTCGTTTTGTGCGTATTATTGTCAGTCTGTAAAAGTGGCATACTACTTGGACAAAATCGTTCCAGCAGCAACCTGGGAGTCAAAGATGCATCCAGACATCCTCCCCATGCTGTTCCCAAACCATTTTGGTGGTGTTTCCATCAATTCTGAGGTGCCTGGTTTAATGCTTGGGTTCTCCCATTGACTTCCATTGTGCCTGGGTGCTCGGTAGAGCACCTGACCATCCTGAGGTGTCCGACCCGAGCACCACCGAACACCTGAGCACTTTGGTGCTCGATCAACACTACTGATAAGCCTATTTTTTCCCACTAATACACACAAAAAAGGGCTTTGGAACAAAACTGCACTGCTGAACGCCAAATAGGCCCTTATTTTTTTCCACTTATACACGCCACAAAAGGCTTTAGAAAAGATTCTTTACGGTAAGAGCAGTGAGACTATGGAATTCTCTGCCTGAGGAGGTGGTGATGGTGAGTACAATAAAGGAATTCAAGAGGGGCCTGGATGTATTTCTGGAGCGTAATAATATTACAGGCTATAGCTACTAGAGAGGGGTCGTTGATCCAGGGAGTTATTCTGATTGCCTGATTGAAGTCGGGAAGGAATTTTTTATTCCCCTAAAGTGGGGAAAATTGGCTTCTACCTCACAGGGTTTTTTTTGGCCTTCCTCTGGATCAACTTGCAGGATAACAGGCCGAACTGGATGGACAAATGTCTTTTTTTCGGCCTTATGTACTATGTTACTATATAACTGCACCGCTGAACTGCAAATATATTTTTCTTTTGCCACTAATACACGACAAAAAGAGCTTTAGAACATATAAACTGCACCGCTGAACGGCAATTATATGTTCTAAAATATAAATCGGCACCATTTGGACGCTTTTTTCCGTTTGCTGTTTGCCGTATGGGGAATATATTTTTATATTTTTATACTATGGGCGTTTTCGCACATCGCACACGCGACACCCATGATATGTATTTTTTTTTATTTTTTTTTATTTTGGGAAAAGGGGGGTGATTTGAATTTTTATGTTGTATTTATTTATTTATTTTTTACTTATTTTTTTTCTTTACACCTTTTTTTATAGTTCCCATAGGAAGTGGGCAGGAGCGGGCACCATATTTAAACACCCACCCAGCGCCGTACATGTATGGCGCTAGGCGTAAAGGGGTTAATAAAGATGAAACATTATTATCAATTGTTGTATTGTACAGTCGTGGCCAAAAAGTTTTGAGAATTACACAAATATTGGAAATTGGAAAAGTTGCTGCTTAAGTTTTTATAATAGCAATTTGCATATACTCCAGAATATTATGAAGAGTGATCAGATGAATTGCATAGTCCTTCTTTGCCATGAAAATTAGCTTAATCCCCAAAAAAACTTTCTACTGCATTTCATTGCTGTCAAAGGACCTGCTGAGATCATTTCAGTAATCGTCCTGTTAACTCAGGTGAGAATGTTGACGAGCACAAGGCTGGAGATCATTATGTCAGGCTGATTGGGTTAAAATGGCAGACTTGACATGTTAAAAGGAGGGTGATGCTTGAAATCCATTGTTCTTCCATTGTTAACCATGGTGACCTGCAAAGAAACGCGTGCAGCCATCATTGCGTTGCATAAAATGGCTTCACAGGCAAGGATATTGTGACTACTAAGATTACACCTCAATCAACAATTTATAGCATCATCAAGAACTTCAAGGAAAGAGGTTCAATTCTTGTTAAGAAGGCTTCAGGGCGTCCAAGAAAGTCCAGCAAGCGCCAGGATCGTCTCCTAAAGAGGATTCAGCTGCGGGATCAGAGTGCCACCAGTGCAGAGCTTGCTCAGGAATGGCAGCAGGCAGGTGTGAGCGCATCTGCACGCACAGTGAGGCGAAGACTTTTGGAGATGGCCTGGTGTCAAGAAGGGCAGCAAAGAAGCCACTTCTCTCCAAAAAAAACATTAGGGAAAGATTGATCTTCTGCAGAAAGTATGGTGAATGAACTGCTGAAGACTGGGGCAAAGTCATATTCTCCGATGAAGCCTCTTTCCGATTGTTTGGGGCATCTGGAAAAAGGCTTGTCCGGAGAAGAAAAGGTGAGCGCTACCATCAGTCCTGTGTCATGCCAACAGTAAAGCATCCTGAGACCATTCATGTGTGGGGTTGCTTCTCATCCAAGGGAGTGGGCTCACTCACAATTTTGCCCAAAAACACAGCCATGAATAAAGAATGGTACCAAAACACCCTCCAACAGCAACTTCTTCCAACAATCCAACAACAGTTTGGTGAAGAACAATGCATTTTCCAGCATGATGGAGCACCGTGCCATAAGGCAAAAGTGATAACTAAGTGGCTCGGTGACCAAAACGTTGACATTTTGGGTCCATGGCCTGGAAACTCCCCAGATCTTAATCCCATTGAGAACTTGTGGTCAATCTCAAGAGGGGGTGGACAAACAAAAACCCACTTGTAACGGATCCGCTTCTGTTAATGGACGCTTCCTAGCTTGCGCCGAGGACCACAAGCACCGCACTGGACACCACAAGCACCGCAGACTCCACAACCGCCGTAGCTTAACTGGAGCCGCGCCGTCTTCCTTCCACCCTGAATGAACCTCCAGCATTCAGGACCGTGTGGGGAAAGATCTCTCCTCCAGGGAATATGCAGAGCATAGCAATCCCCAGCGTGATGCAGCAATTCCCTCCAATAACGAGACAAGGCTGCGTTTTGAACGGTTAGAAAAACATGAACTGAACTGAACTGAACTCTTTATTGAGGGCTACCCGCCCGTATTTATGCAGGTCCCCACAATGCATCATGGTTTCCTCCTCTCTGCCCTGGAGACACCCGAAGGCAATTCAATTATCTCCCAGGACAAAGGGAGATCACCAATACACATGTGAGAACAACAGGAGAGGAGTCACCACCCAAATACACAAAATCCTCCTTTCTGTCTGGGATATAATTATGGATTAAACATAACTATCACAGACAGTAAAAATACAGTTTTTAAACATACACTGTAACTTTAAAACCATACATTCCATCTCCATAAAAATTACATATTTAAACTCAGCATACATCAAACATAAACACTTCCAAAAATCACACAAATCCCTCCAGCGGATCAAAAGTTTAGTGGAAGTCCTTTATGACCGACCGCAAACACAATTCCTGCCCAAAACAGTTCCATAGATTTGGGCTGTGCGTCGGTCAATTTCATGCAGAAAAACGGCTGAGTCCCATCTTCGAACGGGACTTAGTCTCTAGAGCTGAAAGTTCAGTATGGAAGAAGGTAATATGTCCCGGGGCCATAGTCGTAGGGCAGGAGGCTACCCATAAGTCCTCTACAATGCCCAGTGGCAAATGGCAGTTTGTCACACCACAAATTCTGACAAGCTCCAAGAAGTGATTATGAAAGAATGGGTTGCTATCAGTCAGGAATTGGCCCAGAAGTTGATTGAGAGCATGCCCAGTCGAATTGCAGAGGTCCTGAAAAAGAAGGGCCAACACTGCAAATACTGACTCTTTGCATAAATGTCATGTAATTGTCGATAAAAGCCTTTGAAACGTATGAAGTGCGTGTAATTATATTTCACTACATCACAGAAACAACTGAAACAAAGATCTAAAAGCAGTTTAGCAGCAAACTTTGTGAAAACTAATATTTGTGTCATTCTCAAAACTTTTGGCCACGACTGTATATTTACTTGTTGAGGAGATATAATTGAAAACCCTGTTTACAGATGTCACCTTATTAAAGGGATACCATTACAAGTTTTTTTTATCACATATTAAAAGTCTACATGTGAAGATTCTGCAAATTTTTATGGATGGTTTTCTGGATGTATATTTTTTAAGTCATTCTATCCATTCCACTTCTTTCCTGGCTCTTTTACATCCTCCTTTGTTTCGACTTTACTACTGCAGACAGCCTCGCTGGCAGACCATCCCTACGACCAGAGAGGCACCTGTAGTGACTAAATTTGAGCAAGTAACTTTGCACTAATCAATGCAGTGCTCCACTGTGGACAGAAAAGAGCAATAGAGCTGTTATACTGTTATCTCAGTTCTACACCTACTATTATGATGAGGATTACCCTTCAGATATGTTCCTCTCAACAGCAGCAGTAAACTGACAATGGATTACACATCTATATAGGAGTTTTTATAATTTGTGTGGACTGCTACAGAAGGACTATATTTTGTATTTGATTTTCAATGGCCTAGAGCTATGGAAATGAAAAAGAAAGAGAAGAAAAGAAATAGCCTAAATAAATATTTTGTTAAAAAAAATAACCCTTTCTGGTGGAATTGGCCGATTTAAAGGTGTTTTGGGCTTTATATATGTAAATCTTATTAGTTATATAATGAAAATTGAAGCAATTTTTAATTTCATTTGAGGGTCATGTCCTGGTCTTTTTAAGAATTCAAATTTCTGTTGCTGAATGGAAATAATAGCTGCTTGCCTTCAAAGCTTGAAAATGATCACTGCAAAGGTCAGAACCAATGTGAGCAGCAGGACATGGTTCCAGGTAGTAAGGTGGAATACAATGGAGAACCGAAACATAAAATATATGACATAAATCATTTTTATTACATGATGACATATGCTTCATTTAAACCAGAATGAAAAAAACTGTACATATTGTTTCTGGCAGACTAAGGGGATGTTTGTAGGCAGGACATCAAAATCCAGAGACGGGGAGTGGCTTCCATATTTTTATAAGGTCTAGCCTTAAAAAGGAATGTTCTGTTATCTGGAGAGTAATCAAGCTAAATGTTTGCCAAGTAAGACGTGCTTTAAATATATTATTGTCTTATTTTGGTGTATGGGATACTCTGATCAATGAAGTGTATATCTCCAAGAGAAGATATTTGTTCTATGTAAAATGATTTGTTTATCATATGAAACTTATTGTAATTACTTGCTTGCTTATACTGAAATACCAATAAATTTGAAACATAAATATATTATTGTCAATTTGTAAAAGTTGATTTATTCATGAATTCAGAGCTCAACATTCACAAACTCTACTGTTATAGTCGCCTGTGAGCACATTTGTCTGAATAAGGGCTCGTTCACACGAATGTATTTTGCGTTCCGTATACTGGCCGTTTTATGCATTCCGCATACGGTCCATATACGGAACCATTCATTTCAATGAGTCCGCATCCGTTGCTCCATTCCGTGACCCTGCAAAATTATGAGTCCTGTCCTATTCTTTTCCGTTTGCAGACAAGAATAGGCATTTCTATAATGGGCCTCCTGGTCCGTTCCGCAAACTGCGGAAGGCACACGGGCAGCATCCGTTTTTTGCAGATCCGCAATTTGCGGACCGCAAACAATTTCACGCTAGTGTAAACAAGCCCTAAGGTTGTTTTAGCTGCAAGCACATGGACTTTTTGCAAAAATTCAGATACATGGGACAGTTGCTGAAATTTCTACAATAATTTTGTGCCTGTGAATTCACTCTATGGGCCATTTTACATGGTGCTGCTGACAAATGACTATATTTATGTTAATATACAACAAACAAATATTTTGTATGAAGAGGGTTCAGATTTTTATTTTTAATCTATTCTCCAGCCATCAGGATCTGTGGAGAAATCCATACTCACTGGGTCTCCTCCACTAGGTTCCTGAACCGGTGCTGTCTTCACTGGACTTCTGGTTCCTGCTTGTAAACTTTCTGCATGGATGGGTTCACTTCTGCTGCTGTAGCCAATGAATAACCTCAGCAGTCACATGTTCCTCAGCGATATGTGACCCAGTGACATGCATCTTGGGGACATGTCACTACTGAGACCAGTCATTGGCTTCAACCGTGCATATGACCCCGTCCACGCAGGAAATTGACAGACAGGAATCAGAAGTTCAACAAAGGCAACCTGGGAGTCAAGGAGCTGCAACAGAGCAGCGAGAAGCAGGTGAGAATGGAGTTCTCCACAAGTACCACTGGCTGGGGCTTAGATAAAAAAAGAATCTTGACAACTCCTTTAAATCCTATGATACACAGTACAATTTTGCCCCAATTTGCTCAAAACACTTGTGGATTTTATACAGCACTCTGGTTTAATGGCTTGACATCTTTGGTCTTGGTGTGGGCAATTAAAAAGTTTTGATTAGCATTGATTTTCATCAGTGTAACTAGCAACCTCTTGGTAATAGGGTTAGTTTGATAAGTTAATATCTTTTTCCCAGGTGGTCTGCTGGACTCCAGATAATAAGGATAATGATTACAGCAGTCTGGATGTCATACTGAAGTTGAGGTAAACCATGGAGCACCACTGATGTGGACTGTACTTGCTGAGCCTGGTGGTAATTCTGCTTTTGAATACTGGTTGCTCAGCTGAAAGCTAATTTCCATGGGTCCACTGAAGCTCCATGTCAATTGTAACACTATCTGGATAGAATCTCTGGAAATATGTACTCTCAGCGGCAAATATTTCCTCTCATAGATTCTTTTAATCCCATTTTAAATGTTTTTTCCTTTTACCAACATTATCCTTTAGGACAAGTGGAAATGTGCCTTATCCAGATGGAAAGTGTATTTGACATACACTATTACGTCACATTACATTTTTCCTCAACAGATGAATGTTGCTTTAAATATATAATATATATACAGTACAGACCAAAAGTTTGGACACACCTTCTCATTCAAAGAGTTTTCTTTATTTTCATGACTATGAAAATTGTAGATTCCCACTGAAGGCATCAAAACTATGAATTAACACATGTGGAATTATATACATAACAAACAAGTGTGAAACAACTGAAAATATGTCATATTCTAGGTTCTTCAAAGTAGCCACCTTTTGCTTTGATTATGCTTTGCACACTCTTGGCATTCTCTTGATGAGCTTCAAGAGGTAGTCCCCTGAAATGGTTTTCTTCACAGGTGTGCCCTGTCAGGTTTAATAAGTGGGATTTCTTGCCTTATAAATGGGGTTGGGACCATCAGTTGCGTTGAGGAGAAGTCAGGTGGATACACAGTTGATAGTCCTACTGAATAGACTGTTAGAATTTGTATTCTGGCAAGAAAAAAGCAGCTAAGTAAAGAAAAACGAGTGGCCATCATTACTTTAAGAAATGAAGGTCAGTCAGTCAGCTAAAAAATTGAGAAAACTTTGAAAGTAAGGGCTATTTGACCATGAAGGAGAGTGATGGGGTGCTGCGCCAGATGACCTGGCCTCCACAGTCACCGACCTGAACCCAATCGAGATGGTTTGGGGTGAGCTGGACCACAGAGTGAAGGCAAAAGGGCCAACAAGTGTTAAGCATCTCTGGGAACTCTTCAAGACTGTTGGAAGACCATTTCAGGGACTACCTCTTGAAGCTCATCAAGAGAATGCCAAGAGTGTGCAAAGCAGTAATCAAAGCAAAAGGTGGCTACTTTGAAGAACCTAGAATATGACATATTTTCAGTTGTTTCACACTTGTTTGTTATGTATAAAAATTCCACATGTGTTAATTCATAGTTTTGATGCCTTTATAGTTATGAAAATAAAGAAAACTCTTTGAATGAGAAGGTGTGTCCAAACTTTTGGTCTGTACTGTATATAACGTTAAAATTGTATAGAATGAAAATTTTGGGGGGATTTTATCACAGTTGTAATTGTCACTGAGTTAGCCTACATGCACACGACCGTATGTGTTTTGCGGTCTGAAAATTGCAGATCTGCAAAAAAAAACGGATGACGTCCGTATGTCATCTTTTTTTTGCGGATCCATTGTAATATGCACATGGTTTTACAGCCTCAGACTTGTAAAAGTAGTGTTTGTCTACTCCGAAACGCGTTGTCATGTATTTGTAAATAAAAAGAATTGTCTCCAACTACTTGAGGTTGTGTTATTGCGCCAGGAGGTATCGAAAAAGGTGGACCACCAATACTCCACACCCCTCTATTGACTGTCAGAAGCTGTGATAATGACAGGGAGAAAGTTGCAACAGAAAGGACATGCCTCTAAGCTGCCAGCCTGAAAAAAATGTAGCAGAGCAATTAATTGGGAGTTCTCTGGGAGTTCTCTCTCTAAGTAACCCCTTTAAAATGTCAGAAAGAAAAATCATGCGCAGACCTTTAAAAATGTGAAAAGAAAATTTCAACGGATCCGTTAGTCCGGATCCGTTCTTGCAATGCATTTGTGAGACGGATGCATCTACAAATGCTGTCTGTTTGCATGCAGATTGCTAGATTCGGCAGGCAGTGTCGGCGACAGAACTGCTTGCCGTATCACTCTGCCGCAAGTGTGAAAGTACCCTTAGGCTCATTGAAATGCAGGCAGAAGGAAATGCCTGTGCTGCATTAGGAGTCACTGCTCTGACTCCATACATGGATACAGATTTGGAGTACATGTTTTCTGTCTAACTCAGGGATACCCCTGTATATTTAACTTTTATTCTGTCTCTACTTTTATTGTCACTGCCAGGTCTTGAACTTAGGATCTTCTGAATTGAAGCAGATTCTAAACACTAGGCTACACAGCCCACTATTATTAATAGGAGGATTTATAATGCAATACCTGAATAATATTTCCCCCATGCATTGCAAAGTACTGTTATCTACAGATACAGTCAGGTCCATAAATATTGGGACATCGACACAATTCTAACATTTTTGGCTCTTACACCACCACAATGGATTTGAAATGAAACAAACAAGATGTGCTTAACTGCAGACTGTCAGCTTTAATTTGAGGGTATTTACATCCAAATCAGGTGAACGGTGTAGGAATTACAACAGTTTGCATATGTGCTTCCACTTGTTAAGGAACCAAAAATAATGGGACAATTGGCTTCTCAGCTGTTGCATGGCCAGGTGTGTGTTATTCCCTCATTATCCCAATTACAATGAGCAGATAAAAGGTCCAGAGTTCATTTCAAGTGTGCTACTTGCATTTGGAATCTGTTGCTGTCAATTCTTAAGATGAAATCCAAAGAAATCAGTGAAGCAAGCCATCATTAGGCTGAAAAAACAAAACAAACCCATCAGAGAGATAGCAAAAACATTAGGCATGGCCAAAACAACTGTTTGGAACATTCTTAAAAAGAAGGAACGCACTGGTGAGCTCAGCAACACCAAAGCACCCGGAAGACCACGGAAAACAACTGTGGTGGATGACCGAAGAATTCTTTCCCTGGTGAAGAAAACACCATTCACAACAGTTGGCCAGATCAGGAACACTCTCCAGGAGGTAGGTGTATGTGTGTCAAAGTCAACAATCAAGAGAAGACTTCACCAGAGTGAATACAGAGGGTTCACCACAAGATGTAAACCATTGGTGAGCCTCAAAAACAGGAAGGCCAGATTAGAGTTTGCTAAACGACATCTAAAAAAGCCTTCACAGTTCTGGAATAACATCCTATGGACAGATGAGACCAAGATCAACTTGTACCAGATTGATGGGAAAAGAAGAGTATGGAAAAGGAAAGTAGCTGCTCATGATTCTAAGCATACCACCTCATCAGTGAAGCATGGTGGTGGTAGTGTCATGGCTTGGGCATGTATGGCTGCCAATGGAACTGGTTCTATTGTATTTATTGATGATGTGACTGCTGACAAAAGCAGCAGGATGAATTCTTAAGGGTTTGGGGCAATATTATTTGCTCATATTCAGCCAAATGCTTCAGAACTCATTGGACGGCGCTTCACAGTGCAGATGGACAATGACCCAAAACATACTGCAAAAGCAACCAAATTTTTTAAGGGAAATAAGTTGAATGTTATGCAATGGCCAAGTCAATCACCTGACCTGAATCCGATTGAGCATGCATTTCACTTGCTGAAGACAATACTGAAGGGAAAAAGCCCCAAGAACAAGCAGGAACAGAAGACAGTTGCAGTAGAGGCCTGGCAGAGCATCACCAGGGATGAAACCCAGCGTCTGGTGATGTCTATGTGTTCCAGACTTCAGGCTGTAATTGACTGCAAAGAATTTGCAACCAAGTATTAAAAAGTGAAAGTTTGATTTATGATTATTATTCTGTCCCATTACTTTTGGTCCCTTAACAAATGGAAGGCACATATGCAAACTGTTGTAATTCCTACACCATTCACCTGATTTGTCTGTAAATATTAAAGCTGACAGTCTGCAGTTAAGGAACATCTTCTTCGTTTCATTTCAAATCCATTGTGGTGGTGTATAGAGCCAAAAATGTTAGAATTGTGTCGATGCGTGGCCTAACCGTCATGGCGTGAGGTCGCAAGTTGCTTCAGCTCCGGTAATATCCTGGAGTTATCCTGATTATCTGACCGTTTGGATCCTGATTTTTTTACTTGAGACACCTCTCGGTAATCTACAATCTGATCGCTTACTGGTGACCTGATTATTTGCTCTGCGGCTGTGGCTGCCGCCGCCTGTCTTGTCCCTCCGAGCGAGGCCTGCACACTGCGTGGTATCCTGGACTGCAGACCTCTCGGTGAGAGCGAGAGGAGTGGGGACGCACAGACATCATACTTACCGGCGGCGGTGATCGAGTGGAGCCTGGTGCTGCAGGTCGGTGTGACCCCCAGGTTCTCTCCCGGCTGGACTGCTGGCTTGAAGTTTCCCCCACGTGTCTGACAGTACGGGCGCCATCTTACCCGCAACGCTGGGGACAGCTGCCTCCTATCTCTGATACTAGTGCTGGATGTTGACTCTCCTGCTTGCATGCTCCTGACATATAGGAGGATCGTAACTGGTTGAGAATACCACTGTGCTGGGGTGTAGTGGGACTGCCCCTTGCTCCAAGGAAAAGACTCGCTCAAGTAAGTGGCGCGGCTGATACCCTGTTACCTCTGAGTGAGGGTGATTGCCGGAGGGCCGTTATCCCTGCTGCTGGTGAAAGGGAGATCGCTTTATGGGCCGGAAAACGGGCACCTCAGGGCCAGCTATCCCGCCTAAATTAATGCTGGACAATATGAGCCAAACAGAGGATCGGGAGGTTGGGGCCTCTTCTGAACGTCCAGAGGTGGACCTTGAAAAAGTTATGGCGGCCATCACTAATTGCCAGACGGCGCTTACAGTCAAAATTGATCATGTCCAAGCAGATCTTACTCTCCTCAGACATGATATTGATAAGATACGGGAGAGAACGACTGAAGTGGAGAGGAGGTTGAGTGACGTGGAGGACAGGGCTCGACGTGTAGACTCTGCGATAAATGCTTTGCAGAACCAAGTCAAGACCCTGATGGCGAAAGTAGAGGACGCCGAGAACCGTAACAGACGGAACAATATCCGCATTATGGGACTACCTGAGAAAGCGGAGGGTCCCTCCCCTGAGGAGTTTGCGGAACGTCTTATAAAACAGGTCTTTGATCCTATAAATCTCTCAGGGACTTTTGCAGTGGAGCGGGCCCACAGGATTCCCACTTGTCCTTTGCCTCCTGGGGCCCCGCCTCGTCCTTTCATCTTCAAGGTCCTAAATTATAGAGACCGAGATGCCGTTCTGGCAGCGGCTCGCCGACTAAAGGACATTCATTTTGACAACACCCGGATCTCCTTCTACCCGGACTTTTCTACAGAAGTGCAGAAGCAGCGTAGGCAATTTTACGGCGGTGAGAACCCGGCTAAGGGAGAAGGGACTTATTTACGCCATGATGTATCCGGCACGGCTCAGAGTGCAAGATGGAGAGCTGGTGAAATTCTTCGCTACCCCTGAAGAGGCATCGGACTGGCTCGATCGAGGGGCTGAGTACAATGTGACTTATGGTTTGGGGGTCTCACCCTATGTTTTCAGATGATAAAGGTATCAATGGAGCTGAATGTGCGATGGTTAGGGTAACCTGCTGCATAGGTTCAGTTTAGTGGGTTACCTAGAGCGGTGGGGTTGAGAACGGGTTTCCAGTCCCCCTTTTTTCTACTAGTGAAACAAATGGGGGGAGGGCATTTAGGCTTGGATAAGTTGGGGTCATCTGGGCAGGGAGGGGGGCATTGCCTGATGTTTTGGGCATATTGGGAGGTTTTTGCTTTAAGTTTGAGGAGTTGGTATGAATGTGTGAGTGTATGGCTTGGGTGGTGCAGTTTCTTTTGGGGTCATTGTTCTATCAGGCCGCCATGATGACGGTCTGTCGGTTTGTCTCCTGGAATGTCAGGGGTCTCAATGATAAAATTAAACGGTCTATGGTCTTTAATTTTCTACGAAATCACAACCCGGACGTACTGATATTGCAGGAGACACATCTGCAGGGGCGGAAACTTTTGGCACTGCGGAGGCCCTGGGTGGGTGCGGCCTATCACGCTGTATATAACTCTAGAGCCAGAGGTGTGTCAATTCTAGTGGCGAAGTCCCTTCCCTTCCGGTTGTATTCTGTGCATAATGATATGATGGGGCGTTTTGTGATTCTCCATGCTGTGATCAGAGGCATTGACTACCTTGTGGTAGGTGTTTATGTCCCCCCCCCCCTTCCGGAGGGAGATACTGGATGAGATTATGAGACGAGTAGCATCTATGCCCCCGATGCCTCTAATTGTGCTTGGGGACTACAATGCGGTCCTAGACCGGTCGTTGGATCGACTTCGCCCTAGTGATACTCACAATGAGGCGTTAAGTTCCTGGGCTGATGTGTTTGATTTAACGGAGGGTTGGAGGTATTTGCATCCGGGGATACATCAATAATCCTGTTATTCTGCCTCTCACGCGGCACTCTCCCGGATAGACTTAGTGTTCCTTAGTAGGGACCTGTTATCCTCTCTAGCGGTAGCTGACTATTTGCCAAGAGGTATTTCTGACCATGCCCCCCTGTTGGTAATTCTGAGACAACCCCTTGCACCGGCTGAAAGAATATGGAGACTCAATAGTAAATGGCTGGAGGTCCTACCTGTAGTTTGGGCTGCACAGCAAGGTATGAAGGACTATTGGGAATTCAACGAGGGCTCAACTAACCCGTCAGTGGAGTGGGAAGCCTTCAAAGTTGTAATGCGTGGTACTCTGATTCAGGCGATAGCTACGCATAGGAAGGAGTTGAGTGCTACTAGGACTAAGTTGGAAGGGGAGGTGGTAGAGAAAGAGCAGGCCTTTATCGTAAACCCGAATGTAGATAGTCGTAGATTATGGGATGAGGCACAGAGGAAACTTAGTTTACACCTAACAGAGTATACCCAGAAGAAGCTATTGTATCAAAGACGATTAGTATTTGCTGACGGAGATAAGAACGGGAGTGCTTAGGCTTTCCTGGCTAGGACTAAGACACCTCAGACGGTAGTCCCACACATTACCTGTGGAGATGGCTCGAGGGTATATCGGTCGGGGGATATCTGCAAGCAGTTTGCCCAATTTTATGCAGACCTGTATAGCTCTAAAATTAGCTTGACCCCGGATGAGATCCGATCTTTCCTTCAAGCCATCCCCCTTACACCTTTGGCGAGGGCGGATAGTATGTATTTAGAGGGAGGTATTGATGAAGGGGAGATTAAAGCTGCGATCGGAGATATGGCAGTGGGGAAATCACCTGGTCCGGACGGCTTCCCAGTCGAATGGTACAGATTAGATGTTGAGTTACATTCTGCACGATTACTAAAACTTTTTAACTACGCCTATGAATCCGGTGGGTTGCCTTTATCCTTTGGAGAGGCTACCATTGTGGTAATTCATAAGGCTGGGAAGTCTCCGGACCACTGTGTGTCATATAGGCCTATTTCCCTACTGAATACTGACGCCAAAATTTTAGCCAGTCTTGGCCAAGCGACTTAGCGGAGTAGTCTTATCCGTCATTGACCCCGACCAATCTGGTTTTATGCCTGGAAAAACAACTGATATCAATCTTAGGAGGTTATATACAAACTTACAGGTCAGGCATGATAATGCGGGTTCAAGGGTCCTGGCGTCTCTCGATAATGAGAAAGCCTTTGACTCGGTAGAGTGGTACTTTATTTGGGAGACAATGTCCCGCCTTCATTTCCCTCCCTCTTTTATTAAATGGGTCCAGCTGTTGTATCAGGCGACTACAGCACGCATCAGAGTAAATGGCTTTACTTCCCGACCATTTAGGTTGTATAGGGGCACAAGGCAGGGTTGTCCCCTGTCACCATTGCTGTTTGCCCTGATAATGGAACCCCTTACACAATTAATCAATAATAGCTCCTTGATAGAGGGATGGACGATAGCTGGGATACAAGAGAAGGTGTCGCTGTACGCGGATGACCTGTTGGTGTATTTAGCTGACCCTGGCCCTTCCTTAGAAACCATGTTAGATGTGGTGAATGGATATGGTAGATATTCAGGATTGCGAGTGAACTGGGCCAAATCCAGTCTATGTATAGTAGACATAGATGAAGGGGTATATACTGTATATCTCCGGTGTCCCCCCTGAAAGTGGTGGACAGCTTTCTTTATTTGGGGATTCATATTCATAGAGACCCTCGGCAATTCTGTCATCTGAATTTGAGACCCACTATGGAATATGTCACACGTAAGTTGGAAACCTGGGAAAATCTCCCCTTGACCTTAATAGGCAGAATTAACATCATTAAAATGGTGTTGTTGCCTAAACTATTGTATGTGTATAGAGCAGCACCGATAAGGATCCCTAAGTCCCATTTTGATGCCTTAGACAAAGTCATGTCTCGATTCTTGTGGTGTCACCAGACCCCAAGAATAGCAAGAAAGACGTTGAAAGCTTCCTACTTACAAGGGGGTTTGCAGCTTCCAGACATGTATATTTACTACATAGCGACACGCTTGATGTATGCATCCTGGTGGATTAGAGCGGATGCCAACAATCCAGCGGTGGTGTTGGAGGCGGCGCTAATTGGGTCATATGAAGCTCTGACGAACTTGGTTTATAGGGGAGGCGGAGCTCTGGTTCATGGGAGGTATACGGAGGCTATGGTGACGGTTATAGAGGCCTGGGTGAGATTTGTGAATACACATATGGATACTCAAACAGGTGAAACCTGGTCTCCGTATATCCCACTATGGTGTAATAAGCACCTCCCTGAGCTCCTACACCTGTCAGATTTTGAATTTTGGCCTAGGAAAGGGCTTAAGTATTTGACACAGCTGTTCCAAGATGGGGTTTTTCGCTCCTTTGAGAGTCTACAGTCGGACTTCCTGTTACCTCGGACGAGTTTTTACCATTTCCTCTAGTTGAGACACGCTTGTGATAAGCAGTTTCATTCTTTGACCCTGAGCTTAAAGTGTGGTCCTCTGGAATCAGTAGCTAGGAGAGAGCAACCACACAAACCAATTTCTTCCTTTTACGTTGAAATTATTAAAGTGCAAGAATCCCCTATCCAGCGATCATTTGTTAGATGGTCGGCGGATATCCCAGAGCTGGAAGACTCTCACTTGGAGGAATGGCGTCTGGGGTGGAGGAAGTCTGTTATAAGCGCTCGGGATCAACTCATTCAGGTCAAATGGATACATAGGGTATATCTGACCCCGATGCGTCTATATCAGATGCGGCAGATATCGAGCCCTGGGTGCGACAGGTGTGGGGGGGATAGGGGATCCTTTTTTCACATGGTTTGGCTATGTCCGACAATGCAACTATACTGGAAGGGGGTGTGCAATTTCATTAATGTTAAGCTGGGGCTACCAGGGATCTGTGATCCAATAACATGCGTTATGGGGCTAGTTTCTGACGCGACTCCATCCAAGTATAGTAGAATATTGCTACGACTATTAATGTTTTATGGTAGAAAGAACATACTTTTGAACTGGAAACCACCCAAGTGCCCCACGGTGGACCAGTGGGTGCACCTTATTAACAAAGATCTTCAGATGTATAAATTGACATATGAAGCAAGAGGAGTACCTGATCGATTTGACAAAATCTGGGGAATATGGGTGCAAGGGGAGGGCACAGTTTGAGGTTCATTGAATATTGGGACTGCATTACCCAAGAGTGTGTATGTGAGTGTGGATGTGGTGTGAGTGAGTGCAGATTTCACTTTGTGACGACAGTGATGCTCTGTAATAAACATACATTTATGTTTCTTACTGTTGTGCAATATGATTATGATGGATTTGTCTGGACTTGCTTACGTGTGTAACTGTCATGTGGAATTGTTTTTCCCTTTGGGATTGTTGTATTAACTAGAAAAGTGTTAAATAAACGCTATTAAAAAAAAAAGAATTGTGTCGATGTCCCAATATTTATGGACTTGACTGTACATCTCTCTGTACATATAACAGTATGTGCAAAAACACAGCGTGAGTTTTTTTAAGAGGAAAAAGCGCAGAAGTATACTTTTTTTTAGTAATTGCAAAAAATTTATTGGCACAAAATAAATTATAATAATCACAAAACTGTCCATCAATAATGAAAGAGGCATTTCCATCAAATGATGGAAATAAACGCCACCTGATGTACTGCACTGACTACCGTATCTGTCTAGTTATATTTGTATATATTTGAATGGGGAGGGAGATCTGTGTTGGTAGATTTATTATTCTGCAGCCTACTGCAGTTGCACATGGTTGTAACCCAGCTTTCCAAGGAACCTGAAAGGCAAATCTGTTTACCTATGGCACTATTTTGAAGTGAGGAGGGGGGTTTATCTTGGTATTAGTATTCTGCAGTCTGTATTACAGCTCCACATGGTGGTAAGCCAGCTTTCCAAGGAGCCTGAAGGGAATCTGCCTAGCTATGGCAGTATTAAGGAGTAAGGACAGAGTTTATCTTGGTAGATCTGGTATTCTCCACAAGGTGGTAATCCAGCTTTTTCAGGGCCCTGAAAGGCAAATCTGCCGAGCTATGGCACTATTTAGGAGTGAGGAGGGGTCTTTATCTTGGTAGATTTAGTATTCTGCAGTCTATTACAATTCCACCAAGTGGTAATCATGCTTTCCCATAACATTGAAAGGCAATTAATTATTACTATGTAATTGGTGAGATTAGCAATTCATACTGTACTAGAGCTGGTACAATTAGCACTATTGCTTGCAGTTACCAAGTGTTTTTTGTACTACTAGTAACTAGGAGATTCCTTCCAACAAAATGGCCACCCTCACTGTGTAGTCAAAAGTTAGCCAGACTAAACCCAGCCCCCTTCTCCTACACTTGCTGTGTCACATGCACTAGCATCAGACTGTCACGGAACCATGAACCAGACGTACAACAAGAGATAAGTGAAAATAAGAAGGCTTTATTGAAAATAAAGCTGTAAAGCAAAAGTCCAAACGAATGGTGAAACCGAAGCAGAGTCTTTGAGAGGCCAGAGATCAGGAACCAGAAGGGTAGTCAGACGAAGCCAGGATCAGGAACCAGCAGGGTAGTCAGACGAAGCCAGGATCAGGAACCAGCAGGGTAGTCAGACGAAGCCAGGATCAGGAACCAGAAGCAGCAGCAGTCTTAGAAGCATGTGAACACAGGAGGACCAAGCAAGGAACTGAAGCCACAGACCTCCTATATATATGAGCTAGGCATCCAGCTCCTCCCAGTGGGAAGGAGGAGCCGCAGGGTGGAAGGCTACAAGAAACCCAGAAACCAAGATGGCCGCCAGCACATGTCAAACGAAGGAGAACAGCAAGAAGGTAAGACCATGACAGTACCTCCCCCTCAAGGGCCCCTCCTCCGCGGAGCAAAAAACGGTTTCTGAGGGAAGCGTGCGTGGAAGGCTCGGAGCAAGGCAGGAGCATGGACATCTGCGGAGGGAACCCAGGAACGCTCCTCTGGACCATAACCACGCTAATGGATTAAAAACTGCACCCGACCGCGGACCAGGCGTGAGTCCAGGATATTGCTCACCTCATACTCCTCATGATTGCCCACTCGGACCGGACGAGGCCGAGGAACCGAGGAAGTGAAACGATTACACACCAGTGGCTTCAACAGGGAGACATGAAACACGTTAGAGATCCGCATGCCAGGAGGAAGCGCAAGGGCATAGGCTACCGGGTTTACCCTGCGAAGCACTCGGAAGGGACCAACAAAGCGAGGTGCCAGCTTGGGAGTGGGCACTCGAAGGTTGAGGTTGCGGGTGGACAACCATACACGGTCTCCGACCTGGTAGGAAGGAGCAGGCGCTCGTCTGCGATCAGCCTGGAGTCTCTGGCGCTGCGCAGAGGCCTCAAGGGACTTCTGGATCAGTACCCAAGAAGCACGTAGGACGGAAAGGTGATCCTCCACAGCCGGAATATCCTGGAGAGAGAATACCTCCGGTAACACGGCAGGTTGGAACCCATAATTGGCCATGAAGGGAGACGTCCCAGAGGAAGAGTTCACCGCCGTGTTCCTGGCAAACTCAGCCCAAGGCAGAAGGTCAACCCAATTGTCTTGGTGATCGGAGACATAGCAACGAAGGAATTGCTCCAAGGCCTGATTGGATCGTTCTGCGGCCCCATTGGACTGAGGGTGGTAGGCTGAGGAGAAGGAGAGATGAATCCCCAACTGGGAGCAAAAGGCGCGCCAGAACCTGAACACAAACTGACTCCCCCGATCCGACACAATCTCCTTGGGCAAACCGTGCAACCGGAAGACCTCCCTGGCAAAAATCGTGGCCAACTCTTGTGCAGAGGGTAACTTCTTGAGAGGAACACAGTGGCACATTTTGGAAAACCGATCCACAATCATGAGAATGACCGTATGGCCTCGGGATGCAGGGAGGTCCACAATGAAATCCATCCCCAGGTGTGACCATGGGCGCTCCCCGGTGGCTATGGGTTGCAGAAGGCCCAACGGAAGGTGCCGAGGGGACTTACTCTGGGCACAAACGGAGCATGCCGCTACATATGCGGCGATGTCGGAACGTAGGGAAGGCCACCAGAACAGACGTGAAACAGCCCAGGACAGCTGATTCTTTCCAGGATGCCCCGCGGTCTTGGAGTTATGGTAGGTTCGCAACAACCGAGTGCGCAACTCCTCAGGTACAAAACATCTGCCGTTGGGTCTCCCAGAGGGAGCACCAGATTGAGCCGCCAAAATCTGCTCACCCAGGGGAGAGGTCAGGCTGGTGCGAATGGCGGCCAGGATCTGATTCGGAGGTATGACCGAAGTCGGAATCGACTCCTCCCTGGACAGCTCGGAGTACTGCCGTGATAGGGCATCCGCCCTGATGTTCTTGGAACCGGGTAGGTAGGAGACCACGTAATTAAAACGTGACAAGAACAGAGCCCATCTGGCCTGACGTGGTGTCAATCTCTTGGCCTCAGAAAGGTAGGTCAGATTCTTATGGTCCGTCAGGATGAGAACCGGAACCACCGAACCCTCGAGCAAGTGCCTCCATTCTTTAAGGGCCTGCACGATGGCCAATAACTCCCTGTCACCAATCTGATAGTTGCACTCCGCGGAAGACAGTTTCCGGGAGTAAGACCCACAAGGAAGCGGAGGACCCTCTGGTGTTCTACGCTGAGACAGAAGGGCGCCTACTCCCGTCTCAGACGCGTCCACCTCGAGGACAAAGGGCAACCCAGGGTTGGGATGCGACAGAATCGGAGCCGACACAAAAGCGGACTTTAGGGCCTCAAAAGCTCGGATGGCCTCGAGCGGCCAGACCTGGGAATTACTGCCCTTCCTGGTCAGATCCGTGAGAGGCTTGGCCAGCATGGAAAAGTCCCTGATGAACTTCCGATAATAATTGGCGAAGCCCAAAAAGCGCTGCAGGGAACGAAGACCACTGGGCTGGGGCCACTGTAAGACAGCCGAAACCTTCTCAGGATCCATGGAGAACCCCTCAGCGGAAATGATGTAACCTAAGAAGGTTACCTGGGATCGGTGAAATTCGCATTTCTCAAGCTTACCGAACAGCTTGTTCTCTCGTAACCGTTGCAACACTCGTCTGACATCCAGAATGTGGGCCTCCATGGATTCAGAATATACCAAGATGTCATCCAAATAGACCACCACACACTGCTGCAACAGGTCACGGAAAACATCGTTGATGAATTCCTGAAAGACTGCGGGCGCATTGCACAACCCAAAGGGCATAACCAAGGATTCATAATGACCGGTCCTGGTGTTAAACGCGGTCTTCCACTCATCGCCCGCCTTGATCCTTACCAGGTTATATGCCGCCCTCAGGTCGAGTTTGGTAAAGACCGTGGCCCCTTTAAGGCGATCGAACAGCTCGGAAATCAAGGGTATCGGGTAAGCGTTCTTGATCGTGATGCGATTGAGA
Source organism: Bufo bufo (assembly GCF_905171765.1). NCBI lineage: Eukaryota > Metazoa > Chordata > Amphibia > Anura > Bufonidae > Bufo > Bufo bufo. Next base: position 394,712,320 of record NC_053392.1, read on the forward strand.
CCCCTGTAATCGATGCAAGGCCTCAACTCACCGCCCTTCTTTTTCACAAAGAAAAATCCAGCCCCTGCCGGGGACGAGGATTTGCGAATGTGTCCGCGTGAAAGCGCCTCCCTCACGTACTCCTCCATGGCCTCATTCTCCGCTACCGACAGTGGATAGACTTTGCCACTGTCATGGAACCATGAACCAGACGTACAACAAGAGATAAGTGAAAATGAGAAGGCTTTATTGAAAATAAAGCTGTAAAGCAAAAGTCCAAACGGATGGTGAAACCGAGCAGAGTCTTTGCGAAGCCAGAGGTCAGGAACCAGAAAGGTAGTCAGACGAAGCCAGGATCAGGAACCAGCAGGGTAGTCAGACGAAGCCAGGATCAGGAACCAGCAGGGTAGTCAGACGAAGCCAGGATCAGGAACCAGAAGCAGCAGCAGTCTTAGAAGCATGTGAACACAAGAGGACCAAGCAAGGAACTGAAGCCACAGACCTCCTATATATATGAGCTAGGCATCCAGCTCCTCCCAGGGGAAGGAGGAGCCGCAGGGTGGAAGGCTACAAGAAACCCAGAATCCAAGATGGCCGCCAGCACATGTCAAACGAAGGAGAGCAGCAAGCAGGTAAGACCATGACAGTACCTCCCCCTCAAGGACCCCTCCTCCGCGGAGCACAAAACGGTTTCTGAGGGAAGCGTGCGTGGAAGGCTCGGAGCAAGGCAGGAGCATGGACATCTGCGGAGGGAACCCAGGAACGCTCCTCTGGACCATAACCACGCCAATGGACCAAAAACTGCAACCGACCGCGGACCAGGCGTGAGTCCAGGATATTGCTCACCTCATATTCCTCACGATTGCCCACTTGGACCGGACGAGGCCGAGGAACCGAGGAAGTGAAACGATTACACACCAGTGGCTTCAACAGGGAGACATGAAACACGTTGGAGATCCGCATGCCAGGAGGAAGCGCAAGGGCATAGGCTACCGGGTTTACCCTGCAAAGCACTCGGAAGGGACCAACAAAGCGAGGCGCCAGCTTGGGAGTGGGCACTCGAAGG